>NC_141906.1:38312023-38615054 GCF_057802395.1 Ceratotherium simum simum
TAAACAATAACTAGTCTTCAGGTAAGAGGATTTGTCAGCACCAATTGTCACACAATAGTTCATCCTAGCTGCACCTGGTAATTAAGGTGGCCATCTGTGTTCTCTAATTGGCTTTATCCAAAGGAAAAATAAATTCAGATCTTTATGAAAGGAGGTAGTTTTACAACTTGGAGCAAGGCACCCACTGAATGTAGGCTCCTACCTTCCCACAGAAGCTGGGAGATAGGGGTGCTATCTCCTTTGATGATTACATTTCAAAGAGAGGGCTCACAAGATGGATAGTGGTGTCACTGTGCAACAATGTGAATGTACTTAATGACACCGAACCATACACTTTAAAATGGTTAAAATGATCAATTTTGTATTATATATTTATTTTACCACAATAAAAAAAAAAAGAGAGATGGTTCCCACGTCCTTGAGAAAGACATTCCTGGGTTGTAAAACTGGCAAGATGCCTTTTAAAAGATTTACATGCATCTCAAAGGGGCAGGGAAAGAATTTATAAGTTTTCTAAAGAAAATGCTCTAAGAAAAAAGAGGAGAAGGCTCTTCCCTTATTCTCAACAGGGAGAATTAAGCCTTTTATTTTTCATTTGTATTTGCCCTTGCAATCTAAATGCTATTCCCCAATTTCACACTTATGGAAACTGAGGCCCAGAAATGATGAAAGAGCTTGCCCAAGGTCACATAGTTGGTGAATGGCTAAGCTTGGACTTGAACTCAGGTGTCATGACACCCAGGCTAGTATCACTTTTGAGATCCCTTCAGAGACAAGAAAGGCCCTACACCTGTATCTGGAGATGCAGCATCTTATCTTGCAACTCACTGCTCAGCTGCTCTGCATGTTAGGAAGGCAATGCCCTTTGACAGCATCTGTGCGGCTGGAGTCAATACAACAACTCATCTCAGTTTGAGCCAAACACAAACAACCAAGAAGTCTCTCCAGGGCCTCACTCCCTGCTTTGAGGGGAAGGCGAGTGAGGAGGCAAGCAGCACCTGGCCACAGTGTTTGGGGAAGTTCCTCTGCCTCCCTTTCTAATCTGTCTTGGTTTGGACAGATGGCATAAATTCTGTACTTCCCATCTGCATCTAGGCCAAGGAAAAGCCCTGTGAAGACAGCGTGGAGGAAGCAAAGCTTGAAGGGGTTAGAGGAGAAAATCCTGATGCTTGGCCCAATGTGGTACCATCTCCAAGAGACTGGATTACATTATTCTAGGCACTAACAAGAACAGTGACTACATTTCTATAGCACTTAGTTTTCAAAGTACTGTAAAACTATTTTTATCATCACAACAACCTTCTGAGTGAAAAAGGAAGGGTTTTATACACCCACCACCTTTCCCTTCCCCTAACATAAACACACACACACACGACTTCACCCTCTAGTCAAAAATACATACATACATCTTTTCCCCCTACTCCCTATGCTATTTTTTTTTTAAAAAAACTCCTCAAGACATTCAGGAAGTCAACCAAGATGGCAACATTGAGGGCTCCTGAACTCCTCTCCTCCCATGGATCCAAAAATACAGCTACACATGGAGCAATTCTCTCTGAAAGAAATCCAGAAACTAGCTGAGCAACACTTACACAACAGGCAAATGAGAAAATACCCACATCAAAACAGGTAAGAAAGGCTGAGACACACTCTCACCATAGAATTCACCCCCTACACAGTGCCAAGCATTCAGGAGGAAACTCCCAACTCCCAACTTTTTCCTGAGGTGCAAAGGGTTTGGACCCCATGTATAGTGTTCTAACTTTCAAGGCTCTCACCTGAGAGATGGGCCCCCAAAACATCTAGCTCTGAAAGCAAATGAAGCTTGTGTTCAAGGGTCCTACAGGACTATAGCAAACAAAGAAGCAATTCTTAATGGGTGCACAAGCACTAACTGCAGCTATATCCCAGGGCTCAGCACAGAGGAAGCTGGCAAAAATGCCCATCTCCCACTATTTCCCAGTAGTCCACCTGCATACTTTGAAAGCTGCTGCCTGAGGTCAGGCTTCTAATTTAGCATATATCTAGGGGCTGTATGGGATCCTCCCCAGGGACTGAGGAAGCTGGTGGACACCTCCTCTACCTTCTCCCTCTCGCCCACTCCAAGTCACCAGTATCTCCCTGGAAGGAGCTTGTATACATATCTGTGCCCCAGCTTTGTGGCCACCACCCAAGGGATGGTCCCTAGATTGCCTGGCTCTGATAGCCAATGGGGTTTCCACTCATGAGTCCCATAGGACTGTAGCAAACAAAGAAGTAGTTCTCAACCAGCTATCCCCCCAGGACTCAGCCCAGAGGGAGCAGGCTAGATGAAGCAGAGAAAGGATCAGCAAACTGAAAGACAGGGAGGTAGAATTCATCCCATCAGAGGAGCAAAAAGAAAAAAGAATGAAAAAGAGTGAAGATAGCGTAAGGGACTTATGGGATGCCATCGTGTGGTCCATGGTCCATCAGGTGGACCAATATATACATTATAGAAGTCCCACAAGGAGAAGAGAGAAAAAAATGGGGAGAAAACCTATTTAAAGAAATAATGGCTGAAAACTTCCCTAATCTGGTGAAGGAAAGAGACATTTAGATCTAGGCAGCCCAGAGAGTACAAATAAGATAAAAAGAGACCCAGGCTGAGACATATTATAATTAAGTTGTCAAAAGTTAAAGACAAGGCGAGAATCTTAAAAGCAGCAAGAGAAAAGCAACTTGTTATGTACAAGGGAAACCCTCCTCCCCCTTAAGACTATCAACAGATTTTTCAGCAGAAATTTTGCATGCCAGATAGGAGTAGCACAATATATTCAAGATGCTGAAATTAAAAACCTACCAACCAAAAATACTCTACCCAGTAAGGAGAGATAGAGTTTCCAGAAAAGTAAAAGCTAAAAGAGTTCATTACCACTAGACAGAATTCACAAAGAAATGCTAAAGGGAATTCTTCAGGCTGAAATGAAAGGCTGCTAATTATTACAAGGAAAACAAATGAAAGTATAAAAATAACTGGTAAAAGCAAATATATAGTTAAATTTAGAATACTCTAATGTTGTAATGGTGGTGGGTAAATCACTTAGAACTCTAGTATGAAGATTAAAATACAAAAGTATTAAAAATAACTTTATAATAGTTCATTAATGGATACACAATGTAAAAGATGTAAATTGTGACAACAAAAACATAAAATGTAGGAGGGGAGTGTAAAAATGTAGAGCTCTTGTATGTGTTCAAAGTTAAGTTGTTATTAGCTAAAAATAGATGGCTATAAATGTATGGTGTTTTATGTAAGCCCTATGGTAACCATAAAGCAAAAACCTACAATAGATACACAAATGGTAAAAAGAAAGGAATCAAAGCACACCACTAGAGAAAATCATCATATCACAAAGAAAGAGAGCAAGAAAGGAATAGAGGAACAACGGAATCACAAAACAACCAGTAAACAATTAACAAAATGGCAATAGTAAGTCCATACCTATAAATAATTACTTTAAATGTAAGTGGACTAAACTTTCCAATCAAAAGACGTAGAGTGGCTGAATGGATAAAAAATCAAGATCCAACTATATGCTGCCTGCAAGAGACTCACTTCAGCTTTAAGGAAACACATAGAGTGAAAGTGAAGGTATGTAAAAAAATTTTCCAAGCAAATGGAAACCAAAAGAAAGCAGGGATAGCTATTATCAAACAGACTTTAAATCAAAGACTGTAACAAGAGAAAAACAAAGTCATTATATAATGATAAAGGGGTCAATTCATCAAGAGGATATAACAATTGCAAATATATATGCATTCAACATCAGAGCAACTAAATATATAAAGCAAACATTAACAGATCTGAAGGGAGAAACAGACAACAATACAATACTATGAGGAAGAAAAGAAAATTACAGGCCTATATCCCTGATGTATATAGATGTGAAAATCCTCAACAAAATATTAGCACACTGAATTCAACAATACATTAAAAGGATCATACACCATGATCAAGTGGGATTTCTTCCTGGCATGTAAGGATGGTTCCACATCCACAAATCAAGCAAGTGATATACCACGTTAACAAAATGAAGGATAAAAATCATGATCATCTCAATAGATGCAGAAAAAGCACTTGACAAAATTCAACACCCATTCATGATAAAAACTCTCAACAAAGGGGGTACAGAGGGAATGTACCTCAACATAATAAAGGCCATAGATGACAAGCCCACAGCTAACATCTTACTCAACAGTAAAATGCTGAAAGCTTGTCCTTTAAGAGCAGAACCAAGACAAGGATGCCCATTCTCACCACTTTTATTTAACATAGTATTGGACGTCCTAGCCAGAGCAATTAGGCAAGAAGAAGAAATAAAAGTCATCCAAATCAGAAAGAAAGAAGTAAAACTGTCACTATTTGCAGATGACATATTATACACAGAAAATCATAAAGACTCCACCAAAAGACTGTTAGAACTAGTCAACAAATACAGTAAATTTGAAGGATACAAAATAAATACGCAAAAATCTGTTGTGTTTTTATACACTAACAACAAACTGTCAAAAAGAGAAATTAAGAAAACAATTCCATTTACAACAGCATCAAAATAATGAAATACTTAGAAATAAATTTAACCATGGAGGTCAAAGATATATACACTGAAAACTATAAGACATTGATGAATGAAATTGAAGAAGATATAAATAAATGGAAAAATATTCCATGCTCATGGATTGGAAGAATTAATATTGTTAAAATGTCCATATCCAAAGCAATCTACTGATTCAACGCAATCCCTATCGAAATTCCAATGGCATTTCTCACAGAAATAGAACAAACAATCCTAAAGTCTGTGTGGAACCACAAAAGACCAAAAAGATAGCCAAAGCAATCTTGAGAAAGAAAAACAATGCGGGAGGCATCACACTTCCTGACTTCAAAATATATTACAAAGCTACAGTAATCAAAACAGTATGGTACTGGCATAAAAACAAACATATTGACCAGTGGAACAAAATAGAAAGCCCAGAACTAAACTCACACATTTACAGTAAACTGATCTTCAACAACAGTGCCAAAAATACACAATGGGGAAAGGATAGTCTCTCCAATAAATGGTGCGAGGAGAACTGGATAGCCACATGCAAAAAGAATGAAATGGGACCCCTATTTTATAACATACACTAAAATCAACTCAAAATGGATGAAAGACTTAAAGGTAAGACCTGAAACTGTTAAACAACTAGAAGAAAACATAGGAAAAATTTTCTTGACACTGGCCTTGGCAATGATTTCTTGGATATGACACCGAAAGCAAAGGCAACAAAAGCAAAAATAAAAAAAGGGAACTAGGGCCCGGTCCAGTGGCGCAAGCAGTTAAGTGTGCATGCTCCACTGTGGTGGCCCAGCGTTCGCAAGTTCGGATCCCGGGCTCGCACTGACACACCGCTTGTCAAGCCATGCTGTGGCAGCGTCCCATATAAAGTAGAGGAAGATGGGCACAGATGTTAGCCCAGGGCTGATCTTTCTCAGCAAAAAGGAGGAGGATTGGCATCGGATGTTAGCTCAGGGCTGATCTTCCTCACCAAAAAAAAAAAAAAAAAAAGGTGGGATTATATCAAACTAAAAAGCTTCTGTACAGCAAAGGAAATAATCAACAAAGTGAAAAGGCAACCTACAGAATGAGAGAAAATATTTGTCAATTATAAGACTAATAAAGGATTAAGATCCAAAATATATAAGGGACTCCTATAACTCAATAGCAAAAAAACAAATTTAAAAATTGGCAAAAGATCTGAATAACCATTTCTTCAAAAGGAAAAAATATTTAAAGATCATAATAAAGAGTTCAATTATAACAAAAGCCATAGACACACGATGTTTGGCAACCTTCCTTAACAAAGGTCCCCTGAGAAAATTAAATCCTACAGAAAATATTTTGAATGACTTTTTTTTTTAATTCTCTTAAGGATGGTACATAGCTAGGACCATTTCTAGATGCAATGGAGAAAAGTTAATTTATTGCACACAAAGGATACTTTCAGCATTGGGGCATAATTCCTTCATGAAATATATGAGAAAGGCTTGAATAGAGAGCCTGAGGAAGAGGGAAGGGTCAAGAAGGAAGCCTGAGTTTCAGGCTTGGGACTTGAAAAGCCGGGAGTTCTATTTAGTGAAACAGGAAACACGAAATCCCACCCCCACCCCTCTGAGTGTAGAAAGCTCTGCCACATCTAGAGTCCTATTTCTTGAACTTTCTGCCCAGTCTGCCTGGATGTCCCAAAGGCAGAATTGCTACTCATGTCCCAAAACCAAGTTCTCGTTTTCCTTTTCCCTACATGCCCTCTCTACCCTCAGTTGATGAGACTTGACCCTGGAGATGAGAAAAAGTCAGTGTTTTGAAATCATCTCTTTAAGGGCAGATATATTTCTGCAGTCTCACCCAGTGCCTGCCACAGGGCAGGTGCTCCATACATATTGAGTGATAATTAGGAATACATTTATGATGACAATCATTTGGGACTTTTTAAGCAAGAAAATGACTTAAGATTTATGTTTAAAAGGATTACTCTGGTTGCAGAGTGCAGAATCTCCTAGAGCAGTTTTTCTTATCCCTGATACTGTTGATATTTGAACAGGTTAATTCTTTGTTGGGGGGTGGTGTCCCGTGCATTGTAGGATGTTGAGTGGCATCCCTTGTTTCCACCCACTAAGTACCAGTAGCACCCCCCTCCCCAATTATGACAGTCAAAACGTCTCTCCAGACACTGGCAATGTTCTCTGAGAAGCAAAATTGCCCCTGGATGAGAACCACTGTCCTAGAGGGAAAAGAAGATGAAAGATCAGTCAGGAGGCCATTCACCAGATAATGTTATAAGAGGAAGGAAGAAAGTGCACTCACATTGACTGAAAATGTCTACTATGTGGTGGGCACTTTACGTATATTATCATATTTTAAAGGGGGATATTGGATAAGAGAGCCCCACTCCCATACCAACTGCCTGCTGAAATCCCTTTGGGGTTACCTGAGGTTAAGCTCCCAAATGATTAAACCCTAGAACAAGATATCATCACTTTCTCTGTGATTTGAGCGCAGTGAACTCTAACTCCCACGTCATGTTACAGAGGAGTGTTTGACGTTGCTTAGTGGATATTAATTTAAGTTATTCTGGAGAGGCCTCAAAATCACTTTCCAGCCAACGCCAAGGGGCAACAGGGCAGAGGTTCTTTGGCACAAGCTGGTCAAACTCCCTCCAGGACATGGGTGTCTTCTTCCTTTGCCCAAGTCCTTGGCCATCCTTAGGGAGCCTCTCCCTGGGGACCACACAACAGCTGGGCTAAGAGCTGAAGGCTGGAGCCAGCTGGGTTGGTTGGTGAGGTCCAGCTCAGAGGACCCTGGCAGGTGCCTCTGCACTCTCTCAGCAGCCTCGGGGACTCAGTTTGCTCTTCTTTTCTCCCACCAACGCCCGCTGGTTGCTGCTGGTATTAATAACATGAGCAGCAGGAGGCTTTGCACAGAATCGGGGCTGTCTGGATAATTATCTAGTGGTCCAGGACCAGCCAGTAAATTACTCTGCGACCTGGGAATTTAGCAGGTTACCACCATCACTCAATCCTGTTCACTTTATTGCTCTCCCCTCCTGCTGCACTGACATTTATTTGTCTAGTTTACATTCAGAGCATTGATTTCATGCCTTTTTGTTTTCTGTCTTAGAGGTGAAAAGTAGCCCCTTTGGGGAGACTGGTTCTCAGGTCAGTGGGATGGCTGTAGTGACATGGGGTGGGGGAATATTGGAGTTTTTGTTTTGTGCAATCATTTAGTGTGCCCCTAGCACATCAGCACCTGCTCTCTGTGGCACTCACAAATATATTTCAATCTCTTTTGTCAGAGCTGTGACACTCTCTAGTAAACTGCCTGTATATGTAACCTTGCATATTGGGGAAGGGGAGGTCAGAGAAAAAAATCTCATGTCACTCCCACTGCACACACTACACTTCAGCTATACCAAATGGTAATAGCACATTCAAGTTAATTTTCCCACGTGTAGTGGTCTCTCTCCTTGGGGCATTTGCATAAACTCTTCCCTTTATCTAGACCACTCTTTACCCTCCCCTTCACCACACTCTTAGTCATCTTTCAGGTCTTACCTTAGAAGTCACTCCCCTCCCAGGAAGCTCTTTCTCACTCATCCAGAACATAGTCGGGTTATTCATGCCCCTTCTGGACTGCCATAGCATCCTATTCCTTGCTATATGACTAATTCCAGTTGATTGCAATCACCTGTTTTCCTGCCTGTCCTTTCTTTCAGATTGTGAGCTCAGTGAGAACAAGAACCAGCCACATCTGTACCAGGCCCCCACTTAAAGTAGCCAAAGAAAATTAATAAATAGACGTAGAAAGATATCCCCTAACTTTACCTTCCAGGCAAACCTGACTCCCAGCTTCAGTTCAGCCAAGATGCTCACTTATATATCCACATCCTTCTCCAAAAAAGAGCTGTCATGAAGTTTCCCATTGGGGAACCTATAGCTTCAGCTAAGGGCTTGATTCCCATTCCCAGGAATCACCTACTACATCCCTCCCTCTTTTCAAGTCACCAATTTCTGTAAATGCACCTGAAGACAATCCTATAACTCATTTATTGTTTACTTTAACTCCATAATCCATCTAAAAAACACAAATATTCCTGACTCAGCTGTTTAAACTGCTTTATAACCTGGATTAAGACATTTACATGCATTCAGCCTTGACTTCCTTTTGCACAGAATGAGTTCATGATCTTTTAAGTGCCTTCCATCCTGAAAGTTTTCTAATTCTAAAATCTGAAGCATATTTTATGATTCTGCACCAGAAAGGTGGCAACAGTTCTCAATTTGCTGCAAAACCCTTTTTGACAAACAGAATATAAATCAAGTAATTAATTAAAATAAAAATTTACCCACTTTTTTCCACAAAGGTGCAGTGTGAGAGATCATAACCTGGTCCCTCCTTAACTCTCCCAGCTGCCCCACTCCACTACAAATCACACACTGCTTCTAGTTCCTCTCCGCACAAATGCTTTTCTAGCCAATATGCTTTAATCTACACTATTCCCTCTGCCTGGACTGCCTTTTCTCCTCTGTACACCTGGAAAACTTCTAATTCTGTTTTGAAACCCAGCTATGGTCAACTCCGCCAGGAAGTCTTCCTTGACTTCAGATGCAGCACAGCACAATGAGTAAGAGTTTAGACTGTGAAGTCTGACATATCTGGGACTCTAATTTGGCCCACCACTTATGGCGGAAAAGTGACTTAATTGATCTGACCGAGCCTCAGCCTCATCTGTGAAATTGGCACAACAGTTCCTACCTCCTAGGGCTATAAGGATTGAATGAGGTAACAAGTAAAGAATTTGGCTCAGCTCTTGGCAAATAATAAGCACTGTATAAGAGATTTAGCTATTATTATTGACCCCAAGTTAGAATTAATCACTTCTGATGCACATTTATCAAGCTGAATTTTACATGCCTGCCTCCCCTCCAAGACTGTGACCTCCTTAAAGGTCAGAGACCTCTCTTCATATCTGTATTCCCAGAACTGTGCATAATGTCTGGCATATAGTAAATAGCCAACAAATGTTTTGTTGAGTTGAATTATACATTTAGAAGAGTATTCTTTAAAAGAATAAGAATTAAAAATAATGCTTTAAATAAAGTAAGATAAAATAAAAATAAAAGTGTATAGCATGTTATTTGATAGTCTTCTAGCTTAGCTGTGACATTTTCACATTCATGTTCACATTTTCACTTTGGTTCTCACAGTGAATTTACGTGGCAGGTACTATCATCCCGAGTTCACAAAGGAGAGATCAGCCTCAGAAAGACTTAGTTTGGGCCAAAGTCACAGAGCAAGTTGCAAAACTCAAATCTGTATCACTTTCCCCCACTCTTAGTCTTCCCTTGCCCACCCACTAAAAAAGGAGCTGCTAAGCCAGTCTTAAAACTCAGGTGTATGATTTTAAGCTTCCACAAGTGACCCCTCACCCAGCACCCAATGAAAGCAGGCGCCAGGAAGGAGGCGCCTCGAGATGCCATTCCCGCTGGTGCCCGCAGCCCTCACTTCTCCGCATGCCACGGAGAAAGCATGCATGTGCTGTATGTTTTGCCCTCATTCAGAGGAGACGCTTGGTTTCTGGCAGTGCTTTGGGCTCCTCCAGGCTTTTCCTGTGCTTTTGTGCAGCTGAGAAGGTGAAGCGTAAGGGTATCAAAAGCTGCAAACAGTCCCTACCTCTGGAGACAGGCATTTACTAGAAGAAAGGACGGACCAATGGCTTCCCAGAGCATTGTTCAGCCACATTAGAGAAAGGATTAAGCAGATACATTCAGCTATTCTAACAGATTTTCTTTAAGCCTTGAATATGCCTCTCACACTCACTCAGATAATCACATTAGTTTTGTCATTAAAAGATCCCTTTTATAGAAAGTACCTAAACCGCTTAAACCACCCAGAGAGGTTGCATACATTATCAAACACCAAGACAAACAAAAGGGATTTTCTGTTCCACATCTCAGTTTTCCTTATTCCTTAAAACATTTGTGAAATTGAGGTAGAAATGATTCTGCAACGGACAGTGGCGAGACAGCAATTCTCACTCCTTCCTTCCCTTGGCAGTCCCTCAGCAATAGGAACTGGGAAGACGGGAAAACTCCTTTACCACTGGGGCCAGCAGAAAACAAAAGTGAAGACAGAAATGAAGACAGCAAGGCAAGGAGGGGGGTAGAAAGAAGTGGGCTTGCCTCTCTGCCACAGGAAATTGCATTTGGAACCAACGAACAGTAGAAAAGCACCGGATTTGGGATCAGACAACTCCGCTTACTAGGTCTGTGGCCATGGTTGGGGGTGAGTCATTTAATTTCTCTTGGCCTCATGGTCCTCCTTTATAAAATGGAGGTAATATCCGCCTTGCCTTCCGCCCAGGGTTGTTGAGGGGCTCCAATGAGAAGAGGCAGGCAGCAGAGTTCTGAGGCATATAAAGTCTGATATAAGTATTAGAGGGAGGTTTCCTTTGGCTTTTCTTTTATAACCCCCATAATGACAGGCGCTATGTCTGTTTTTTTCACAGTAACATGATGGGTGCCTAACACTTGGTATATAATGGGTGCTTAATGATTTTTTTTTTTTTTATGAATAGTGCTTTTATTGCCTTTCTCACCAAGCCCCCTCTACCCTGCAAACTCCCATCTTTCAAATCTCAGTTCAAAGGTTACTTCACCTTTAAATAAGCCTTCCTCAAACCTTCAGGATGAATTCATCATTTCTGCCTTCATGCTCCCATAGCATCCTGAATGCAACACAATTCTAAGCCCAATGTATTTAATCTGACACAGTGACTATCTCTCCTCATTAACATTGAGTTTCTTGAAAACAACTGGGCTTTGCCTTTTTATTCTTACTACCTACCACTGTACCTGCATAGGGTTGCCAATCAATAAATGTTTGAATGAATGAAGGATAAACGAACAAATGATCCAAAGAATTGGGGCTACTTAGCGCAAGGAAGAGAAATTCAAGGAGTAACTTAAGAATCGGTCTCCAAAATAAAGGTTATTAAGTTTTAGAGAAGAGGGTGTCTGTACTAAACATTGTGCTATTGTGTTATTTAGAACGTAAGACTATTGGATGGGGCCGGCCCCGTGGCATAGCGGTTAAGTGCACGCGCTCCGCTGCTGGTGGCCCGGGTTCAGATCCCAGGTGCGCACCGACGCACCGCTCGTCAGGCTATGCTGTGGGAGCATCCCACATAAAGTGGAGGAAGATCAGCACGGACGTTAGCTCAGGGGCAGTCTTCCTCAGCAAAAAGAGGAGGATTGGCAAGGATGTTAGCTCAGGGCTAATCTTCCTCACACACACCCAAAAAAAAGACTATTGGATGAATTGAATGAACAATCAATTTTTCATCTCCTGTGTTGGGTAAAACTTGAGGAAAAGGCCTTAAGTTATGATGGAGAAGATTGAGGTTAGATATCAACACTATTGCCATTTGGGGCCAGATAATTCTTTGTTGTAAGAGGCTGTCCTTTGCATTGTAGGATGTTTAGCAAAATCCCTGTTGTCTACTCATTAGATGCCAGTAGCAAGTCCTCTCCACCCCACGCAATCACGTCTTCAGACATTGCCGGTTGTCCCTTGGGGGGCAAAAGTACTGCCAGTTGAAAACTACTTGCTTAGACCTAAAACCTAAAGAGTCAATTCTTGCAGGTGAAGGTTTTGTGGCATCAGAAAAGGAGACAAAAGAGATGGTGGAACTCTGACCGTGAGTTCCTTAAATATAAAGCAGATGGATATTTTACTGGTTTCTATTGTAGCTTCCATTCTGAAAGCAGGTAGAACTGACATCATGGTAACATATGAAATGTCTTCTGTCAACTGTAAGGGATATTTCTTTTTTTTTTTTTTTTTCTGGTGAGGAAGACTAGCCCTGAGCTAACATCCGATGCCAATCCTCCTCTTTTTGCTGAGGAAGATTGGCCCTGGGATAACATCCGTGGCCATCTTCCTCCACTTTATATGGACGCCACCACAGCATGGCTTGACAAGCGGTGCGTCTGTACGCACCCGGGATCCGAACCGGAGAACCCTTGGCCGCCGCAGCGGAGCCCGTGCACTTAACCGCTTGCGCCACCAGGCCGGCCCCTAAGGGAGATTTCTTAAACAGAAATAATCCGATAGCCTTTACTGATGAGAAAAGGAAGCCATTTATCAAATCATCTGGCTACATCTACAGTATTGCACTTATTCAAGGGCACTTACTGTATACCTTCAATGTCATAGCATTTTACATACCACCTGAGCAAAAAGTTTCATTTAGAGTTTAATACCTTGGAGTTACTGATTGCTGGTTTTCTGCAAACCTTTGTTTGGCTATTTGCCTCTAGATTTCAGGAGCTACAAAACAAAGAAAAACAATTAAAACCACTCCCCCAAAGCCATAGAGGAAGTTTGCTCAGATGCAAACATCTCTGCAGTGGAAGAGGCACCTGATTCCTTGTCTTGGCTCTGCCTCCACATGGCTGGTGAGCTACCGTTGGTCCCACAGTCCACCTGTGAGCCAAGTAGAGTGATAGTAAATTCAGGTGTCTGAAGTATTTCATTTGTGTTATAAAACATTCATTTCTTCCCCCTGTTCAACTATCTACTAAGGCATTCAAACTGGCCAAGAAACATCTATCTGGCAAAATTTTGGGTAAGAGTGTTCCTCCAGACACTGTAAAATCTATTTCTAGATTAAGCCAGATCAGCAAAGAAAAATACACCAGTAGCATATTTCATTAGTTCATTATAGAATAACTGTTATACTTGGGTGTTGTGATTTTCCTTTATACTGAAGGATTGTATAAGGATGAATACAGTGAAACTTAGCGATATACGTAGAGAAGTTGAAGATCTCATTCGTTACACTTTTCCCCTTTCTGAAGCTCTTTCAGGAAGTTCCTGACTGAGCTTCTCCAGGTTGATGGGTGTGGTTTTATCTTATGCACAGTATGAACTGTTTAACTGACCGTGTTTTCCTCTTTGCAGATGGCTGCTAGAAAGCTTAGAGCCAAATTTTCTTAGCCCCTATCTTCAGAACTCCATGGCAGCATTTCCCAATGGGTGTTTGGCAAGAGCACTAGTTCCTCAAATGTTGTTGAAAAAAGGGTTCTGGATCAAACAAGTTTGGGAAATGTTGCATTCTTGTTGAGTCATGATGTGCATGGCACATCAAAGGTTTGAGAGATTCTATTAAAGATAACCTGTTTAAATTTATTTCCACCATGTTCAAACATTTTGATCATGTACCCTTGTTGTATGTAATAGTCACTAATATCTGGCCTTACTAGCATTCTGTAGAAGCTATTTGATAAATGCTGCTTTATGGTTTGCATTCCTAGATCCATTTTACATCTCTATCCCTTTTAAATCTCTTCTGTTCACTTATGCTACATTTAATGTATATCTTTAGCTCACCCGAAATCCTTTCAGAAACAGGTGTGACAAAAATAAATAAATGAATGATAAACATGTTAGCCGTATGACCTTGGGCAAGTAACTTTCACACTCCAGGCCTGCGTTTCTTACTAAAGATGTTAGCCATGTTAAACACGCACATGGAACTAATTGATCCCAAGATTGCTTTCAGCTCTGCTATTGTAAGCTTCTATCCTCCCATCTCCATTATTAGAAAAATCTATTGGAACCAGCCCCTTCTTTGACCCCTTGAGTTGAAAAGTGGCTCCAGAGAAATCTATCCACTTGAATGGCTCTGTTTCTACTCAGTATTCTGTTCCCACCTAACATCAAGGCAGAGTTACATTCAGCCCCCTTGACAAAGAGTGCTAGGCTGATGGAGAGGAAGGGGAAGCCCCGGGACACACGTAGTTGAAAAGAGGGTAAATCAGGAAGTCTAAGTTCTAGAGGTATTGAGTACTAGGTGATCCCCTTTCCAAAATCCAGGGAAGCCAAGGGCAGGAGGTCACGTGAGCACTTCAGAGCTATGAAAAGTGCTTGGCTATAGAGAGAGATGGATAGAAAGCTTGGCCTTTCCTCCTTGAAATGTATCCATTCATATAAGTTTATGAAGGGCCTACTGAGACCTGGCTGCCAGGCCCCAGGTTAGGTGCTGATTACTAAAAGGACTAAGACATACTCCCTACTCTCAGAGACCTTGGCCTTCCTAAAAATAAGGTGAGAACATTTAGCAAAATATTACAGTTTGGGGTATGTGTATTAAATTAGAAATGGTCAGGCACTGTCTTAAGATACTAGAGATGCAGAGATGAACAAGAGAGACAATCCCCACCTTGGTGGAATTTACATTCTAGCTGACACACTAGTGTGAACCTTTTTCTGTGAGAGCGTAGATAAGGAAACCAGTCCCTTTAGGAAAGCTGAGAAAGACTTCACAGGGGAGGTAATCAAGTTCATCGGGGCTTTGAAAGATGCACATAAGTTTGCCAGTGAAAACATACTGGAGGATAGTGCTGAGAAAGAAATTTTAGACAGAGGAACAGTATTTTAGAATGATGGGAAGTTTGATGTGGCTGAAGTACAGACTATTAGGAAAGTGAAGGGTGGCAGTAAGAATGGGAAACGAGTGCAGAGGGGTAGATCCCAGTTTAAGCAAAGGCTGTACCAGGGCTCAAGTGGTGGGTTGGATCAGTAGAGTTGTATGTACTATAGTTGTAGGATGTTTGAGGATTTCTTAGGAATGTATCATGGTAGGTACAGTACAGTAACAGCTCCTAAAGCTTGTTTCCTGAACACTAGTTCCTTAAGCTCACATCCCATACTTTGATTACCATCTATTCACCCATGCTCTTCTGCCCAGATTGGGTTCCAGATCTTTACATCCAACAGCCCTACTTGACGGCTAGTTCCACATGGTTATTTCAAAAGTGCATAAAACTCAACATGACAAAATTGAACTGAACTCATAATCTTCCTGCCAAACCTGGTCACCCTCTAGTGTTCCCTTTCCAGTGTACGGCACCACCATCTATCCAAGTGCACAAGCCAGAATTCATCCTTCTTGATACCTGCCCAGCTCGTATCTCATATAGAACCCATCACCAAATCTCACTGACATTCCTTACTAAATCTCTCTCAGTTCATCCACTTCTCATTTCCACTTCTACCTCCCTAGTCAAAGCTTCATGTCTTCCTCCTACTAGAGCGGAAACCACATTAGAACAGATACTGTGTTTGCTTTTCCACCATTGTTTTCTTCAGGTTCCAGAAAAACACCACATGCCTTATAGATGCTCTGTAAGTAAGGGTAGGAAAAGTTGCATTTCTCAATTACCATTTTAGAGAGTCACAATGCATGTTTACAGACTGAAAAGCAACAACTATTTAACTTTGTTTAACCCATCATTTTACAAAATTGCTTTGCTATGGATCTTTCTCCTACATAAGTTATTGGCATTTTGTTGGACACCTGTGTTCCAAGAAACACTGTGTGATAGATATGTATTGAGTTGCCTGAACTGCTCCTCTCCATCTTAAATAGTGTATCTCTGAAGTCATGTTTTTATGACCTTGTCCCTTCCTAACCACCTGAGAGTTCTGGGCTTGTAAGGTGGTACAGACTTAGGGGCCTGAGGATACCATTCTGGGAAGTCACCATGGGCCTTGTGCAAGCAGAGAAACAGCTAGTCTACAAAGAGAGAATGAAGCAGCCATGAGAAAAGAAGCCTTAGGCAGGGTTTCCCACACTCAGATAGGATCAGGCAGGACAACAGGAGTGAGGAGAACTGAAGGGGCATGCCCTGGCTGAAGAAATTCAATTTAGAATCCTTTCAACTAGTGGTTCTCAAAGTGTGATTCCCCAGCCTCACCTGGGAACCTGTTAGAAATGTAACTTCCCAGGATCCACTCCAAGACATATTACAAACTCTGGGGTGGGGCTCAGCAATCACTGTTTTAACAAGCCCTTCAGGTAACTCTGATGACATGCACACTTTAGATTGCTAGCCAAACTATAAACCTCTGAGGAACAAACCTCACCCACAGGCTGACAACTAACTGGTGATCTCTATTGAAAGTGAGAGAAAGAGAAAGGAGCAGTCTTGACTTTTAACGACTTTCCAGACCCCAGTTCCATTCCCTCATGATTCCTAGTTACCCAAGTCCTGGAGCTATTCCTGCATAGTTTCAATAAATTCCCTCTTTTGCTTAAGCTAGTTTGGCGAGGTTTTGTTGCTTGAATCCAAACAAAGATAAGCTACAACAATAAAATGACAACAACAACAGTCAAACCTGGTTCTGACAAAAATGAGCTATGAGGCCTTAGACAAGTCCCTTCTCTCTGGGCCACATAGCCATCACCTACAAATGACAGGGTTGGACTGGATGATATCTGAGGTGCCTTCACTCTCTAATATACTAGACTAGATATTGGCTCCTCTGGATAATCTCTTGACTCTACAGATTCCTCAGGAAAGATCCTTAAGTTTCTTTAGTTCTACTCATTGACTCCAGGTAGTTAAAGTAACAAAAACAGAAAATAAAAAACACCCCATCTCTCTATGTCTCACTTCCCCAGTCTTCCAAAAGCTAATTAGAGGGATGCTTTAAATAATATGGCTTATTTGATGTTCCAACTCTTTTTCAATTTAAAATTAAATTTTAGCGTATTATAATTAAGCTAACTAGTTAAGGTTGCTATTTGTCAAGAAATGTACATAGAAAAACATGCACATAGGACCAAATTATATCTGTAGAAAAATAGTCATTTTTTTGGCAATTTTTCTCTTCACAAAAATGCAACTCATCCTAACAATCAACCTTAAATGAAGTGGCAAAGTATTTTAAATATTTTAAGTAAGTAGAAAGGTTTCAAGCAAAATATCCTAAAATCAACAGTACCCTAAAATAAATAGTAAGAATATCCTCTATTAAGCCCATAAACCCTGCATTATATAACTTCTTAGTTGACAAAGATTAAAACTAGTATTGTTTAGACCCTTAAATTCCCACCCTAGCAGACTTTTCTCTGACGCTGAAATGAAAATAGTGACCGAATGCTTTGATGGACAACTCATTACAATGAGAACTGAAGGCTTCCGAAAGCTGACAAAGATTTTTCTGTGTCTCCCAGATGTCAGGGAAATATTTCAGTCTCCCACCCAAGAATGAACTTTATATCTGCACTTTAAAAAAATAACTGCTTTAGAAATGATCAAGCTCAAGGTACAGTTTTTAAAAAGCAGAAAATGTTCCCAAGGCTGGGTGAAGAAAAAAAAATTTATTGAGAGAAAATAAAAAGAAACAAGGGAGAAGAAATCTTTCAACAGAGTAGAAACTGTTAGTCTCTCTCTGTGCCCCTGAAAGGTTTTGATCCAACCCTATTTGTTATCCTAGAAAAGCTCTTCTGAAGAAAGGTCTCAGTGTAAGAACTGCTTGAAAGAAGCCAACCCCTTGGAAATAGGAATGGTGCGGCCATTTATTAATGTCAAATATGCTGCCTGCATGAATTAGTCAGCTTGTCTTTTGGAAGCCATACAGAAAAGTTCTCGTGCACCTGCCTCTTAGTGTCCTGACACTTCTGGCTCTAATGACAGCAGCAACAGCCACCAGAAAATAAAATTTAAAAAACAAAATGCTGAACATAACTACATTCTACCTTCTGAATAGCTGATTCATCAGTTTCTAAAGGCTTCTTACTGAAGTATCATCAGTGACTACAGTATATAAAAACTTGCTCAGATGTAAAAGGAAAAGCAAAACAGAGTCATTTTCCTAAACTGGCAAAATGTAACCACATTACCACAAACTGCCCTCAGAAAAAAAAGAGAAATGGAGCAGAAAAAGGCCAGATTTCTCACTGGCAGTACCACAGTGGCAAATATCCCAGAACTAAGAAAAGCTGCCAAGTAGAAGAGAGAAAATTAAAGGACTTTCCAAAAAAAGCCAGGCCCAGTGCACACAGCATTCCCAACAGCTGGAGTGAGCTTCAGAAGCAACACACAGGTATAAGGTCCAGCCTTATTCTTTATTTACAGCACAGTTCAAAGTCATTAAATCGAGTACAAAAGAAATGGCTCCCATTTCCTGGACTGGCATCAGACATCCTTCCTACCAGCTGCAATTACATCATTTTTATCTATCTTCAGCTTTCCTTTTGGGAGGATAGAGGTGGGGAGTGACACACGGGCCAAAGAAACTTCAACCTCAAAACCAAAAGAAATCCTGCTTTCAGAGAAACAAAAGAAGTGACTCTCCCTCTTGTGAAAGGCAGTTGGGAACTCTGTTCTAGTTCTGAGGGCCACTGATGCTGTGGGAAAGCTGTCATGACGAGATTCTTCCTGGAGGCCGTGCAAAGATGGCGAGGACCCAGGGTGTGGGATGGCTGCTGTTGCCACCATCACCCTCTTTCTCTCTCAACCTTTGCCCCACCAAATCTAATGATAAACAAGGGAAAGTAATTACATGTAGAAAACCAAAGTGAATGGGAACGTGGGTGGAATGAACATAAAAGAAACTGAAAATGATCACAAGTTGCTCAGTGCTTCTTTCTCAGACTGCCATAGAAATTTTTGATCCACTGCTTCATGTATCTAACTTCCAAGGAGCGCGCTAATAGCACAGTCGTTGGATCAAAGGCATTGTTGGCTCGGAGATCCAGATGATGGGCCCCTTCTGGGATGGTAATTGCAACCAAGGTGTCTGTGATGTCCTTGGTTACTCCACCTCCTGACCAGGGGTCTAGGTCACCATTGCTAAGTGAGGGAAAGAAGAAAAAAATAAGACTGTTAGTTTTTCATATTTACATGCAGATAAGACAGGAGAAATCTATTGTATGTACAACATCTAAAATTATAAGCTTATAACCTGAGGAATTTGATCTGAGGATCTAATCTGTCATATAGAAAGGTGCTTCATACTCGAGTTTTAAAATATTTTTGCAACCAGTTGCAAGAAATAGGACTAGAGAAGACTGAAGCTGGCGCCTCATGAATCAAACCAGATTGTAGTGGGACTTGGAATTTAGAAGCCTGAACTCAGTGCCAGCTTCATCACTCAAAAGCCATACGATCTTACACAAGTTATCTGACTCCCTTTCCTCATCTGTACAATAGAGATAACAACGCCTACCTGATAAGGTTGTTGTAAGGGTTAAACCAGATGGTACATGTGGATGTATTCAATAAGTACAAGTGTTAGGCTCATAGGAGTCCCTCAGTCAGTGCACGTTTCGTTTTTTTCCTAGGACCCAACTACCAAAGCGATAAAGAAAAACTCCCACATTTAAAAATGCTAATTATCTCTTAGTTCTTAAAAGAAAAAACAAAACTTGCTTCTTTTTTTTTTAATTTTTTTTAACAATGCTTTCCTCTTAGTACAGTACTTTGGGAAATAAGGTGGTAGAACTGAAAAAATTCCCCTGGATCTGGAATCAGAAAATTTGGGAATTACTCCAAGACTCTCATTTTACATTAGCTCCACAGTTAAGGAAATGCTATTAGGTTATTAATCTTGGCTGATTCACACAACACATTTCAGAATGATGTAAACAAGATCAGTCACTGAAACAGGCTATTTAGTTTAGCTGAGTAAAAAAGCTCTAGGGGCCAGCCGCATGGTGTAGTGGTTAGGCTTGGCGTGCTCCACTTTGGCGGCCTGGGTTCACGGGTTTGGATCCCGGATGCAGACCTACACCACTTGTCAAGCCATGCTATGGTGGTGACCCACATACAAAATAGAGGAAGACTGGCACAGATGTTAGCTCAGGGTGAATCTTCCTCAACAACAGCAACAAAAAAAATACAACCACAGACAGCATCCCTAATAATATTTGTTAACAACTTTGTTGAGATATAATTTACCTACCACAAAATTCACCCATTTAAAATGTACAATCCAATGGTTTTTAGTAAGTTCTGAGTTGTGAAACCATCACTACAATCAATTTTACAACATTGCATCACCCCAGAAAGAAATCCATACTCATTGACAGGCAATCCCCATTTTCCTCCCCTACACCCCATCACTCTCAGCCCCAGGCTACCACTAATCTACTTTCTGTCTCTTTCTGCCTATTCTGAACATTTCATTTAAATGGAATTATATAGTACGTGGTCTTTTGTGATTGGCTTCTTTCACTTTAGCATAACCTTTTCAAGTTTCATCCATGTTGTAGCATGTATCAGTACATTATTCTTTTTTATTGCCAAATAGTATTCCATGTATGGATATGACATATTTTATTTATCCATTCATCAGATGTACATTTGTGTTGTTTCCACTTTTTGGCTATTACGAATATTATTCCTATGAACATCTGTGTACAAGTTTTTGCATGAACGCATGTTTTCATTTCTCTTGGATATATGCCTAGGAATGGAATTTCTGATATATATGGTGACTTAACTTTTGATGAACTGCCAAATTGTTTTCCAAAGTGGCTGCACCATTTTACATTCCCTCCAGCAACATATCAGGGTTCCAATTTCTCTGTATCCTCGCCAATACTTATCATCTGTTGTTTTGATTATAGCCATCCTACGTGGGTATGAAATGGAGTCTCATTGTGTTTTGATTTGCATTTCCCAAATGACTGATGGTATTGAGCATTTTTTCATGTATTGATTGGCTATTTGCATACCTTTTTTGACAAAATGTCTATTCAGATATTTGCCCATTTTAAATTGGGTTATCAATTAAATCATTTGATCCATTTTGAGTTAATTTTTTGTACGGTATGAAATAGAGATCCAATTTCATTCTTTTGCATGTGAATATTCAGTTTTCCCAGGATCATTTCTTAGAAAAAAACTATTCTTTCCCCATAAATTGTCTTGGCACTCTTGTCTGAAAATCAATGGACCATACACATAAAGGTTGACTTCTGGACTGTCACTTCTCTTCCACTGATCTATATGTCTATCTTTATGTCAGTATCACACTGTATTGATTATGATAGTTTTATAATAAGTTTGAAACCAGGAAATACAAGTTCCTCAAATCTGCTCTTCATTTTCAAGATTGTTTTGGCTATTCTGAGTCCCTCACATCTTTATATGAATTTTAAGATCAGCTTGTCAATTTCTGTAAAAAAGCCAGCTGGGATTTTGATAGGGATTGCATTGAATCTGTAGAGTAGTGACATCTTAATAATATTACTACTTCCACAAGAACATGAAATGTCTTTCCATTTCTTTAATTTACTCCAACAATATTTTGTAGTTTTCAGTGCATATGTCTTGCACTTCTTTTGTTAAACTTATTCCTAAGTATTCTATTCTTGATGCTATTGTAAATCAAATTGTTGCCTAGTATTATTAATTCCACACATACATAGACTGGTTTAGTGTTATACAGCCTTTCACATTTGACCATTATAACAACTCTATGAGGTAGGTTTAATTACAACTTTTTTATAGATGAGAAAACTAATGCCCAGAGAAGTTAAAAGGCTTGCCCAAATCATTCAGCTAGAAATGGCAAATCTGAGATACAAACTCAGGTCTTGGAACCCTAGTCTAATGCTCAATTTCATACTACATTGCATTTCATGGACACTTGCTTGCTGCTGGAAATCAACAGCACATACCCTCTTGACTTGTGTGGTGCAGAGTAAGAAGAGCATGAGCTTTGGGATCAGACACAGCTGGGTTCCAGTCCCAGGTCTGCCCCTCATCTTCCTAAACTCATGGAAGCTTAAATTCCTCAGGATAAAATAGGGACTGAAATACCTGGATTTAAGTACCTGGCGCACGGCAGGTATTAGATCCCTTTCCCCCTGTAAGGCACCTCTTGGTATATCTTTATCTACATTTCTCTTGAAATCACTTAGAGAACACTTGTACCTGTGTTCTGACATTTGTTTAATGCACATTCCATTTTGCTAACATTGTTACAAAGCCTAAAATAACAAATCTTCAAGGTCACATTATCATATACATGAAATTATTCCCATAATTTGCATAATCATTAAAAAAACACTCATCTATAAGTACAATCTATATACAGACGACTACCAAATAACGTCTCTAGTCAGGACCTTTCCCCTAAACCTCAGAACCAAAACTCAGCTGTCTATTTGACATTTCTACATGGAAGTCTAATTAGACATCTCAAACTTACCAGGTCCAAAACAGAGCTCTTGATACTCCCCAACACCCAACCAGCCCCTCCCACTATCTTTCCAATCCCTTTTAATGGCAACCCTATCCTTCTAGTTGTTCAAGCTGAAAATTTTGGCGTCACTCTTCAATCTTCTCTTTCTTTCACACCCAATCCTGTCAGCCAGAAATTCAAATATATCCAGAATTTGAACACTTCTCACCACCTCCACTGACAACACTCTGGTCCAAATCACCATTATCTCGAGTCTGAATAGCCTTTTAACTGATTTTCCTGCTTCTTCTCTTATCTCCCTACAATCTAATATCAACAGGGCAGCCACTTGATCCTGTTAAAACCTAAATCAGATTATGTTATTCCTCTGCTCAAAACACTCCAAGTTTTCCCATCTCATTCAGAGTAAAAACCAAAGTCCTTACTAGGATCTACAAGTCTGTACGTGATCTGGGCCCTCAGGCGCCTCTCTGATTTCATCTCCTGCTACCCTCTCCCTCATTGACTCCACTCCAGCCACACTGTACCTGCAGCAGAGCATGTTGGGGACATTTACCTCTCAAGGCCTTTGACCTTGCTTACTCTTCTGGAATGTTCTTACCCCACCAAACTCATGGCTAGCTAGCTCCTTGTTCCAGATCATTCTTCAAAAGTCACCCACTGGTGAGGTCTTTCTTGGTCACTCTCATCTAAAATTTCAAACCTCCCCCTGCCCCCCAACATTTCATAGCCCTCATCCCTGTTTTACTTTTTCTCCTTAGCACTTACCTCCTTCTGCCGTGTTTATAGGTGCTATCTTGTTTATTACCTCTCTCTCAAACTAGAACTCCTCAAGGGCAGGGATTTTTATCTGTTTTGTTTATTACTATACCCTCAGTGCCTGGCACATGGTAGGAGACACACAAATATTCATTGCATGAAGGAAAAAAAATGTAAGTGTCTAGTTGTCTGTGGCCTTATACCAGATGCCCTACACAAAAGAGATCTATAAATACATGTATGCAGGTTCAGGAACATGTAAATCACTTCAGTACTTTTTACATGGGAAAGCAGACGATATAAATGATTAATATAAATATGGAAAGACAGACCTTCAGCTGTGTGTAGTAGTGGCAAGAACAATGAGCTAGTCAGCAGATCTAAGTTTTATTCCCTTACTATCCACATGACTCTGGTTAAGCCACCTGACCTCTTTGAACCTCAAGTCCCACATGTATAACCCGCCAAAACTTTTTAAAGATAATGCCCCAACCTCATAGAGATATTATGAGGCCTAAGTCGAATAATATACGTGGAAGTAAGGTATAAACTATAAAATACTACACATATGTTCAGTCTTATAATTATTATTATTATCATATTCTATAAGCAAGAGAAGTGTTAATACTTCTGAGAGGTAAATGAATCATGAAAAGGGATGTGAAAGCATTTCTCATAGAAATTTGGTCGGAAAACTAATGCAACCAATTTTCTAGGTAAATGTACAAATTAAATGAGAACATAATCATTTAGGTACATTAAATATATGTGTGTTTGAAATACAAGTTTAAATTCTCTGTTCTATTCTCACAGTTTTCTTAAAAAAAAATTAATTCAATTGTAACTTAGCATCATTCTTGGAAAAAAAAAAATCACTCCAAAAATGTACTTTTTTGGCTTTGTTAAAAACAAAAGGGAAAACTCACATGCAAAATGGGATCCTTACTTTTCAACCACCAGATAAATTTTTAAAATAAACTACACAAGGGGTTGAATTCTCTTAAGTGAACAAACAGCCTTTATCATTATTCCAATTTGACAGGACCAACCCAGATAGGAAACTCCATTATTCACAAAACAAAAAAGCCATCCCAACAGCCACATAATAAGCAAACCGCATTTGATTTAAAAGGTCATCTGAACCAGACTAGTGGCTTAGCAACAGTGTTTGGAGTTGCTGAGAGACCCAAGATGCACATGGACTTGAATTTCTTGGTCCTAGACATGTGAAAGCTAAACCAGTCACTGGGAAATTTACCAAAAAAAAAAATACTGGCTTTCATGAGAGAATCTAGATGCCTGGATAAAATCCCTACAGCTAGCCTCACTTAATTGCTGGCAACAATTAATTTGCCTGAGAAACTATGTTAAACTAACCAGCTTCTCGGACTCCCTTTTGGATTCAGATTTAAATAACTGAGAATGACCATTAGTAAGATAATTTCTTACCAACTGGCGTTGGGGGAAAAAACAAATCTTTCCAACAAAACCACTGTGGAATTTAAAAAATTGCTGAACTAGAGCTATTAATAGCTACTATTTACTAAGTCTTCATTCATTCAACAAATATTTACCGAGTGCTAACTATGTGTCAGGCACTCATTAGGCACAGGAGACTCAGCAGCAAACAGACAAAATCTGTGCCCTCATAGTGTTCACCTCCATGATAATCTATCTACTCCTTGAAATAACCCTGTTAGGTAGTCATTGTTTCTAACTTATATAAATAGGCAAATTGCCTGAGGCCACACAGCTAATGCGGTGAGGAAGCAGTAAGGCACCCAGTCTCCCTGACTTCAAAGCCCAAGCTCTCAACTGGCAAATCTGCAATCCAGCAATTACAGTTTGATTTTTCCAATCAGAAAAGCAGTCACACTTGGCTAAGGAGAGAAGCATGAACATAAAGATACTTTGCACATGGTTCCTTGGACATTTTTTTTGAGTAATGAGGAGAAATGTTTTCTAGCTGGTAGCCACTAAGTCAACAGTATAGAGACACCTGAGGCTGCTCCTTTACTATGGGAATGTGCTTTCTTCAGAAAAGCAAGAGAATTTTGAATTTTTAAATAACTTAAAAGTTGACTTGCCACTGCAGAAAGATAAACCAGCATCTTCATATAGTCCTGCCTTTAAACTTTCACATGCCCCTGAAGCCTTCCTGAGCTTTGTATTTCATTCCTCATCCTTATCAACACCCACATTTATTGGGCATCCATTATGTGCCAGTCACTGTAGCAGGTGCTAAAGGCACAGAGATGATTAAGACAAAGCCTCTGCCATTGAGAAGTTCACAATCTCCTGAAGCAGATAGAAACACAAACAGATAATTTCCAGACAGAGTGCTAAGTGACAGACATAGGCCCTGTGGGAGCTAAGGGAGTGGGGAAAACCAAACCTCCTTGGAGGAGTCAGGGAAGTTTTCTTGGAGGATGCTGAGCCTTAAGAAAAGGATAAAAAGAGGAAGGACCAGGACACTCAGGGACAAATAGATAGTTCCCTGTGGCTAGAACATAAAGTGCAAGGCAGAGAGTGTGCTTCTATTTATTCATTCAACACGTATTTTTTGAGTATATATTATTTGCCAGGTCTTGGCCAAGTACTTCACTGGGTTAACTCTTTTAAGCATCACAACAACTCTATGGAGTGAGCAGTATTATTACTCTCATTTTACAGAGAGAAAACTGAAGACCAATAAGCTTAAGTAATTTTACTTAAGACAGCTCAATTTACCTTTGCACAGCGCTGTATGAGACGGATTGACTCCACAAAGGAAGCCATACGCATGAGTCTAAAAAGCTGAGGAGGGCTGCTGAGGACAGGACATTGTGGACGTCACTCATTCATAGGGTCGCCAGGAGTCAGAGCCGACTTGACGGCACGTAACAACAGCTGTTAGCAAGTCCTTTCTTACACTGAGCTATAATTTCCACCTACTGACTTCTGTTCTATCCCCCAAACTTTTCTCACAACATCTGCCTCCATCCCCAACAATGCTGATGATGATGATTGTTATTTTGATAGCATGAGGAAAATAATATAAGAAGACAAATGGATAACTGAAATACTTATCTGTAATGACTGAATCCAACAAAAAAGGACAATGTAGTTGACCAAAACTCATATATTAAAACCTTCATACAGGAATTTAAAGACTCCACTTTACAATTCAACTTGAACTTCAGCTTTGTAATGTCAAAGCAAAGAAGATGAGCTTAAAGTGTCAGGATGCTAGAGAAATCCATATAAATATAACATGGAGATAAGGTCCTAAAGAAAAACAGGAAATTGACAAAGTACTTCCTCCTCTGAGGGAACAAAGATGAGCTTGGAGACCTAAGGCTTGTATTTAAGCCTTTTTCAGTCCTCTCACATTTTCCTGATTTCAAACGTCCTATTTTAGCAGTTTCCTTAAACACCCTAAATAGATGTATTCGCTCAACTGTCAGTCTGTAAGGCTGAGCTGAAGAGTATCGTTTTGAGGAATCCTATTGAGGACAAGGAACACAATTTAAGGAAATTAAACAAAAAGAATCTTTAAATTTTCCATTGAAGTGTGTCACCTTTTTTTGGGCAGGTACCCTGCTGGGTAAGAAAATAGCATGAATCCAATAAGACAGAGGCTCTTTTGCAAAGTGGGCAGTGCCACCAGCCAGACCCAGAGAGTCATCCTTCACTCAAAATGGCACTCTTCACTTCTTTTTTTTTTTTTTCGTGAGGAAGATCAGCCCTGAGCTAACATCCATGCCAATCCTCCTCTTTTTGCTGAGGAAGACTGGCCCTGAGCTAACATCTATTGCCAATCCTCCTCCTTTTTTCCCCTTTTTCTCCCCAAAGCCCCAGTAGATAGTTGTATGTCGTAGTCGCACATCTTGCTAGTTGCTGTATGTGGGACGCCACCTCAGCATGGCCAGCAAGTGGTACGTCAGTGCGCACCCGGGATCCGAACCCAGGCCTCCAGTAGCGGAGCGCATGCACCCAACTACTAAGCCATGGGGCCGGCCCCCACTCCTCACTTCTAAAAGCCATGGGCCACGTTCCCAAGGCCACATTTGACTCTTGTTTAGAAGAGCTTATGAAAGAATGACATTTACAATTTAAACAATAGCTCCAGATTAAGAAGCATGTATGAGTATCTCTCTACTATTTCCACATAGATTTGGAGAAACTTTTTGATTAACTGGTTGCTATCTTAATAGCTGACAACCTAATGTTCAGCTAAAACATGGAAATTTTGAAGTCACAATCAGATACATGTAGAGTCTACTCAGTTAACTCTGATGTGAACCAATACCAAATATGTCACTTCTAAAGGAGCAGTGTAACCTAGAAGAACAAACATGGGTTTTGTAGTCAGACAAGCCAAGGTTGAAATCTCGCTTTTTATCACTTAGTAACTAAAACAAAGCTGGATGAGCTTTGGCAAGTGACTGAACACAGTGACCTTCACTTTCCTCCTCAGCAAAAAATGGACCATAACCACTACTTCACAGGGCTGTTCTGAGGATTCAATTAGGTGATTTATCTAAAGTGCCTCAGATAGTGCCTGGAACACAACAGAATGGGCACTTCAAAAGTATTCATTGAATAAATACTGAAAAATTTTTATTATCGTTAATAAAAATAGTAACAATAGTAAGACAAACTGAGAACAAATGATGCTTCATTTTGTGCTGGAGAGGTTTTTTTAAAATACTTTAATTTTGTTGCTCTTGTTTTTAAACCTTTAAGCATGTTGGTAATAGAGTATAAAATCATCTCTCTTCTCAGAATCCTCTGTCTTTCAAGGAACAGGAAAACATGATGGATACTACTGCTGTATTCTATATTGTTTTACTGTCCAGCATTTTCCTGGTTCTATTTTCTCAGCTATTCTACAAATCTCTCCATCAACCAAAGTTTTTCTCTGGACCAGCAAAAACTCACCTGAAAATGATGTTTGTGTGTGAACTGATGTTTTTGCCTCCATACATAGTAGTGATCCATGAGGGCCTCGGTCTCACACCCCACTGTTTAAAACAATCATCAGAAAACTCCTGCAAGTTCCACGAGTGAGGTTCAAACATGTCATCAATACCATTACTACAAAAGGGCATGACCATTTCTGTGCAAGCCTGAAAAAACAAACCAGGAGAGAGTCCAAAGATAAAATGAAGCACAAAGAAGTTAAATTGTTCAAGGTCACACAGCTAGTAAGCAGCAAGGCTAGGGTTTGAACTCAGGCAGTCTGGCTTCAGAGCCCTTGCTCTTTACCTCTATGCCATAACCACCTCGCGTTACTCCTGGAAAGGCTTTGCTGAAAAGTCACAGAAGTTAGGGCTATATATTCCTTCTTCGTAAACTGCTTTCTTTCGCACCTATTATCATATTTAATCCTCAAAACAACTCTGGAGGAAAGTATTAGCAGTAGTAGTAGTCTCATTGTACAGATGAAGGAACGCAGGCTCAGGGAAAGTCAAGTTAGACGCCTCTTCTTTTAAGTGTCCACAGAGTGCTTCCTTTATAGGACTTATCAAGATCTATTGTAATATTAGTTTGGTTATCTATCTTTTTCACCAAGCTATATTTGATGGTAAGATCACGTCTTATTTATCTTTGTATCTTTGGAGCCTAGAAGGGCTGACACATAAGTAAGTACTCAGAATATATTTGGCAATGATTAAACACATGAATGAATGACTGAATGAATAAGGAAATTTATCCATGGTCTCACAGTATAAAGTAACAGAGTCCAGATTTGAATCCAGGTTAGCTGACAAAATCTTGTGAATTCTCTGTTACAGCTCAACCATTACCAATGAAAAGTAAGTTCCACTTGGGGAAATTATACACACTTACCTGATAGCTCCAACCCAGGGATCCCAGACTGCTAGTTGCTGTCTCTGACATATTCAGGCATCTCACCTGGCCTGAATAATTGTAATATACATTCAGCGCTTGGAAAATATTCTGCAGCAACTGTGTATCAGATACACTGGGATTTTCCAAATACTGGCACACTACCTGTCATTTTAGAGAGATAAAAGGGAGAAGAGTCAGATTATAAATATAAAATTATAGTTTAACAAAACAAAGAAAAAATATGATTTGATTTGATCATAAAATAATCTTAAGCATCTGACTTCATTGTTTGACAATTTCTATCTCTTGAGTATAATCCCCTTCATAAATGAATAAACCTTTTAAATTACTCCCCAAGCTATAGAAATAAACCAAAATCATTTGCATGCTATGGAAAGTCCTCCCCACCTGCAACTCCAGCTTCATATTCTGCTGCCTTTGCTCTAGCTTAGTAAAACCATTTCCACCACACCAAGCTCTTTCCCTCCTCTTTGCCTTTGCTCAGCCTGGAAGGCCCCTTTCCCACTCTTGCATTCCACTAATGCCTGGCAAACACCAACTCATCTTTCACAATACTCAGCTCAAGTATCACTCCTCTATGAGGCCACTGTAGCCTATGCCCTCAAGTCAGGGAGAACTAAATCACTCCCTTCTTTGTGCCTCCACTATACTCTGTGCCTATTTCTATCAGAGCCCCTGTAACACTGTACCGTACTCATTTGATTCCCACAGCACTTAGCAAATATCTGGCAACTAAACGTTGGCTGAATAAATGACATTTTTATGAAAATGCAAAATTTATAAAATTTCTTATGGAAAAACTACACCAAGCTCCAACATCTCTGGTGTGTGATAAGAAGCACATCAGGCAGTTCCTCAGCTCCCCAATACTCCTATCACTAGACTATAATCAGTGCCTGAAATTCTAGACTAAAAACCACAGGAATACTCAAGGTTGGGAGCAAAGGCAGGGACTGACTAGACAGGAGCATGGGGATCTTCTGGGGTACAGAAATATTCCATATCTTCATAGAAGACTGGATTACACAACAAATAGTACATTTGTGCATTTCACTGTATGTAAATTTTATCTAAAAAAAATCATAAACAAATATTGAGCTCTAGTTAATGATGTCAAAGCTAAAGTACTTAGGAGGAAGTGTATTGACGTCTGCAACTTACTTTGAAATCTATTTAAAAAATAAGATAGAATGAAGGATAGATAGAAGGATGGATAGGTGAATATATATGTGATATATCAAATATAGCAAATACAGAATTTAATTTATAGAATTTAAGTGGTAGGTTTATGAGTGTTCACTGTCCAATTATTTCAACTTTTCTGTGTTTGAAATTTTTCACAGTAAAATGTTGGGGAAAAATCACAGGCAATGGAATCATAACTGAATAACATAACAACAACAATAGCTACTGATTATTGAGCCCTGGGTTAACAGCATCACATCATTTAATCCTCAAACAATCCTATCAGATATATTATCATCCACTGTTTACATGAAGAAACTTATTCTTAGGTTAAATCACTTTATTCAAGGTCCTCCAGCTAGTAAATGGTAGGACCTAGATTCAACCCCAAGTCTCTCTGGTAATGAAATATACATCTTATCCGTTATGCTACACAGCTTAGGTAGTATCCTCTTGTAAAACTGCAAATAGCCCAAATGGCAAGGAAAACACATTAGGTTTGCATCCTCTATTAACATCTTGACATGAATTCAGTGATGTGATCCTTTCTCCTCTCTTATGGAAAATATATATACAACAGGCAAGTTCTGACAAGAAAGAGATGAGTCCAGAGAAGAAAGAACCAAGAAAGAAAGAGCCCAGTTACCCCACTCCAGAGAGAGATTCTGGGCAGCAGGAGCAACAAGGCCTGGGCTGGGGATGTGCTCCTAGCCAGGAAAGGAGGACACTGAGAAAGAATGTGAGTGGCTGCAAACAAACCCAGCCTCTCTTCACAGTTCTTCCTAGGACCAGTTTCCAGCAACACCTTCCTGAAAAAAAGGTAAACTTGAAAAGGCAGAGGAAGTGAATCATAGGGAAAATTCAATGCCTTCCCCCAAATGTGTTCAGAACAACAGTATTTCTATGGAATATTACATGGTACTTCGTGAAAAAAAGGTTTCATAGTCAAACAATTTTAGGAAATGTTGAATTAGCAAATGTAAACAGTTTTCTCTACTGAGGACTTCTCAGAGCCTTTAACATGCTCAACTGCAATGTGACTTTCCAAAAGGGAGACAGAGTGTACATTATTCTCAGTAAGCTTTTGGAAATGCTGAGTGTAAGAAAAGTCAGAAACGAAGATGTCCAAATAACTGGATATACCTCACAGAAATAATTGTGAGGTCATAAGGGGTGGGGGATGCATATAGGGTTTAGGGTATACATAAAGAAACAGAATTGAGCTAAACTGAGAGCTTTGCAAACCTATCAAGCCTAAAACAATAAGGAAATGCAAGTTGAAAAAAGGCAAAACAGTGTTTTACTATTCTGACAACGCTCGACTATTCATGGTAAATCAAAAAACTCCTAATTGCATGGCGCTTTCCTCAGAAAATGTTCCTAAGAAATCTGCCAATCAGAAATACTCAAGAAAATATGGACATCAAGAACCAATCACAGATTTTATTAAACTATCTATTGCTAACAGTTGATCAGCATTCTTTCCTGAATATGGACACCAACAGAGGACTCGGTTCTTTCAAAATGCAGTATAAAACTACGGAATAGACCCAGGGAAGGCAGAGAAGAGCACCATGTTCAAGCACAGCATGGTGGAGGAGGTAGGGTGACGACGCAAGCTGGGCAGGGGGAAAAGGGGGTACTGCTACTCAGTAACAAGTGGCCTAAAACTCTGGAAAAGAACAGTAGCAAGTGAGTGTGACTCACATGCTGGCATCAGATCCCTTCTCAGAGCTAGAACACTGGGCCTCTGTCAGGCAAAGAAAAGGAGTCCCCATGAATAGCCATCTCTGCAAACAGCAGTTACTGTCACTCCTTAAAAGACACAAGCATGGCTGGAGACCGGCACCGGCTGACAATTCTTGGGTTTCGGCAGCCCCAGTTACATAGAACATCACAGTCAGAAACCTGGCCTCTGCTGATAGAAATTCCATGTCAGATTAAGGGCAATCCTGAGCCTACCGTCCTCTCTGAAGTCAGAGCACCCTTGGAGTACTGGGTCCAGTTCTAAGCACCACACTTCAAGAAGGACACTGACCAACATGAGAAAATCTAGAGTGGAGCAATCATGATGGGGAGTTGAGGAATAGTTGAACAAGCGCAACAAGTGGTCATTTGTATCACTCCCAATCTTTTTATTACAAATAAGGCCACAATAAATATCCTTGGGGCTAAATCTTTACATATACCCTTAATTGTTTTCTTAAGATAAATTCTTAGAGGAATGACTGGTTCAAAGGAAATAAACATTTTAAGGGCTTTGCTACATCCTATGAAACTGCCTTATAGAAAGGAAGTACCAACTTGTAACTCTACCTACTAGATAGAATGCCTGAAAAATAGCAATTAAAATTTGTTTGCAAAATATTTGCAAATTTACTAAGGTAATTTTGTCATTTTAGGTGGTGCTAAAGTTCCTTTCTAACTCAAAGATTCTGTGAGTCCAAGTATTATCCTCTAGCATAAAAAACACAATATCTATGTATCTCTTTGTACTTCCTTAACAATTCCGGTAGCAAAGAATGAAGTTTTCCAAAAAATACTGAAGTCATACTAGCAAAACCTCAGCACTATTCCCATGCTTATTCCAAGACTGTAGTAATTCAAAAGGAGATAGTCATATGCTTTTATTAAAGATCTATAGGACACACAAAACATGTATATGAATGTTAAGTTGAACTATATGAAATTGCCATGTTTATAAGTCAAACAGTCAAATATCGGCATATTTCTTCAACCTCATATAATACTCACTTCAGCTTAAGCCTGATAATTTGCAGATACTACCCACTTGATGAGGGCAAGCACTTGTTCTGTTGATTGTTTACTTAGGGACTGTGATCTAATCAGACAACAAGGAAAGAGTCCCTGCCAACCACTTCCATCCAAAATACACAACACCAAAGTAGCTTACTATAATTTCTATTTATTTTGTGGACACTAACAAACAACATCTTCTGAACAATTTCTATATAAGGCATAGCATTCCTACTTATGCCATAAATTCACTGTTAAGGGGGCAGCTGAGGCTGCTAGTACAACTATTGAATGTTCCTTGAGGTCAGGTACTCCTACAATGACCCAGGGAGAAACAGATAACGACCATCCCCAGTTCACAGAGGAAGCAACAAGTCAGAGAGGTCTGGCTACAGATACACAATTTAAAAACTGTGAATATAGGTTCTGAACCCAGACTTTGGCCACAAAGTCCCAGTATAACAATCTGTCTCCTGATATTATATAATAACAATAATAGCTATTGCTATTATTATTATATAACTAGCATTGATTCAGTGCTTACTATACACCAGGTCCTATTAAATCCTCATAATGACCCTAAAAAACATTACAATTATTATTATCCGCATTTTGCAGATGAGGAAACTAAGCACAGAGAGGTTAAGAAACTGGCCCTCAGCTACACAGCCAGGAAGTGGCTGGGCTGGGATTCAAATGCAGACTCACTACGAAGCTTCCATTTGTGACTACTACACTACATACCCTCAACTTTGAGGTTATAACGTAAGAGACAAATAACAACACAAACAGTGCCTAAATATACCTGTATTCTCATGCTTAATTTTTTAAACAAATATTGTTTTTATTCTTAGATTTTCTTTATATATTTCTAAGTTTATTTGTTTTAGGTAAAAACTTAGGTAGAAGGGATTCTGTGGCAACATAAAATCATAAAACTTTCTATTTCCTAGAATGAAAGTGAACATTCAAGAAAAACTTAAAAGAACATTAGAAGCCCATTTTAATAATTCTGGTTTTAAAGAGTGTAGAAACTGTGGAGATAGTATAACATACCAACCTTAGTACCAAATTAATCAGCTTTGCACACAAATACTTAGGTTCTGCCCTTTGACCCCATGTACACCACAGAAAGTAAAGATAACAATTTGTTTAAAAGCTTTAAGTGTCCTCTACCTATGAGAATAAGCACTTGAATAAGAGAAAGAAAAAGGAAGCAAAAAAAATTTTTTTAAAGAGAAAGGATAGAAGATAGGTTAAAAAAAAAAAAGACCAATCTCCTCTCAGAGAGTATGGTCCATCCACATTAGAGAAAGGATTAAGCAGATACATTCAGCTTTTCTAACAGATTTTCTTTCTCTAAGGCTTCAATACCCCTCTCACACTCACTCAGATAATCACATTAGTTTTGTCATTAAAAGCTCCCTTTTCATAGAATGCACCTAAACCGCTTAAACCACCCAGAGAGGTCGAATACATTATCAAACAAACACCAAGACAAACGGAAGAGATTTTCCTCCTTATGTCTTATTATTTCACATCATCTATCTGTATGCTCAGAAGGCTAAGCCAAAAGATTTGGTGAGCTATCAGCTGAAAAATGATTCCAAAATAAACAAACTCTACAGTATCCTTTAAAACTACTCTTTAAGCTAAAGAGACCTAGTCGTTTTTATGCTGACAGAGCAGTCAAATGACAGAGGGGTATTCTATTTTCCTTTTCTCTTCTTCCTTGTGTTCTATCAGCCAAGTCCATGATTATTTCTGCATGAATGTTGCAGCTTCTGTTACCAGTAAACAAAAGCAAATGGAGTCTGAGCGTGCAAAGACCAAAGACAAATTAAAAAGAACGATACTTGAGTTGACACGGAAAATGGCATTCAGTCGCTGCCTATGGATCCTTCAGAACTGTACAAGGTCCAGGCAGAATTGGAAATCTCCTGCTTTTTTCATTACCCAACTGTTACATATTGTCTCAGCATCATAAGCCTGAGTTACAGACTCAGAAAAGGACGGCTGTTTGTCAGCCCTTTAAAAAGGAGGAAGTGTATCAGAGGGAGGAGGAGCCCTGGTTAAATGGAACTAGCCAAGTGAAAGAGCGGTCCCCAACCGGGTAGTGTTCCAGGGATTAGTGGGTTGGGAGAACAGAGAGGGGGTCAAGAAAGGAAAAACAGAATGAACAGTGAAAGAAAGTGATCTGAAGCTAAAAGTTTGGGAGGGAGATATGTAGTGGAAAAATTCTAAAATCAGATAGGATGAAACAGGAGATGGATGTAGGCAATGGAAGTTTCTCAAGCAAGACGCAAAGAGAGATTACTTTTGGTGGGATGTAGGCAGGAAACAGAATCATAAATATATTATAAGTAACCAAGAATTCCTTAATATATCAAAAGAAAGGGTGAAGTCAGTAAGAAATAACTGAAGAAAATAACTAGTCCTGGATAAAAGAAGTAAAAGGTGACTGTGGGGCAAAGACACAAAGTTATCATGCCTTAAAAATAAACTTTTATAATGTACATATACAAAAGGTAAAAGAAGGATTGTGCTAAATCGAAACAGATGATAAAATGTTTGAGATATACTCCATTGGTTTTCAGTGTTTATTTAGGAGAGAGAAAGGGGAGAATATTTATTTACATTTAAGACTCAACAGCAAAATATCTCAAAAAGAACATTAAACAAGTGGGGAGAATATCAAAGTTAGACTGTTTAATGTTCCAAATCACTCACAAACAAACACTAAAAAGCTGTATTCCTCTGGCTTTTTTTCTAAATCAGAGGTCAGCAAACTACAACCCCCAGGCCAAATCCAGCCCACTGCCTGTTTTATAAATAAAGTATTATTGAAACATAGTCATCCTCATTCATTTATATATTGTTTATGGCTACTTTTTTGCTACAGCTGCAGAGTTGAGTAACTGTGACAGAAACTGGATGGCCCACAAAGCCTAAAATATTTACTATCTAGTCCTTTACAGACACTTGAACAACCCCTGTTCTAAATAACAGGGGAATTCTCTGTATGTTTTTTTTTTTTTTTATAATTTTATTTATTGATTGATTTTTCCCCCAAAGCCCCAGTAGATAGTTGTGTGTCATAGCTGCACATCCTTCTAGTTGCTGTATGTGGGATGCGGCCTCAGCATGGCCGGAGAAGCGGTGCGTCAGTGCGCGCCCGGGATCCGAACCCAGGCCGCCAACAGCGGAGCGCACACACTTAACCGCTAAGCCACGGGGCCGGCCCTCTCTGTATGTTTTTATCATCCGACAATCATTTGTTCTTCAAATGGGCATAAAGATGCAAATGTAATTCTCACTTTGTACACAGAGTAGAGTTAAATCTGATAGCTATCACATTGTGGCTAGCAATCCAGCCAAACCTCAGTCAAGTCTTCTCCTCATCCAGTACAATGTGGTAGAAGATCATAATTCTCTGAACAACGGCAGACTCAAGTTCAAATCCCACTTCTACCACCTATTAGTTCAGTTTAAATTTCCTCTCCATAAAACTGGGATTATACCTCTTTTTCCCCACAGTATTTTTGTGAGGATTAAATGAGATAGTGTATATAAAATGCTTTGGAAATAGTAAGATAATATAGAAGGATAAGGCATTATTAACAAATAGACATTTATGGAGAGTATTTGGTTACGATTTATTTTTTTCTCATTGTTTTGATCCAAGTTTTCTTCCCACAAAAGAGATTCGCTCTTTTAAATAACTTTTTATTGTCAAAATTCAATTTAATTCAATACACATTTACCTTTGGCCTGCTATGTGCAAGACACCCACTGGTCATTCTACTTTTAAGATGAAGAAAAATATCTCTAATAGCAAATAACCTGTTCCACTTGGATTACAGAGTTTTAAGCAAGGTGTGCATTTAATAGTTCAAAGGAACGGTTATATTAAAAGTACTTTTGAAACCTGGTTCTCATTACCAATTCTATTTATATTTCCAGCACTCATTCTAGCTGTAGAGTCAGTTATATTCTCTAAACTTAATTACCATCAGTCGACCAACCTTTGTTTTTAAAATTAATAGGAATGGTCTTTATAAAGGAGTGCTTAAAAAGAGCATACACAATAAACAATTTTGGCATGAAAAGAACATTAAAATTTATGGTATAATGTGTCTTTACACTTTCCAGAGTGTTTTTACTTCCAATATTTTATTTGATCCTCAGCAAATAAACCCTATCGAGTATGTAAGTATCGTTATCCCATTCTGCAGAGGAAGACATGGAGGCTCGGGGAAGACGAGCACCTTGCTCGAGATCGCACAGCTAGTAAACGGTAGATCTGGATCAAACCTTCACCTTCAAGATCCAAGTTGGTGCTCTTTCCACTCCACCATGCTGCACAGGGATCACCCATTTATGACGTGTGTAGCACTCAAACGTGTTAGCAGTTGACTAAATCATAGTACTATGACAACAGCTGCCACTTATTAAGCACTGACCATGTATTATATAGATCTATGTGTCTCACATCTATCACAAAGATTAGGTAAATTGTGTATGTAGAGTGTACAGCAAAGGACTTGGCACATAGTAATTATTTAATTAACAGCAACTATTGGTCTTATTTCTAATTCATATAACTCTGTAACCTATGCATTTTATCTCTATTATTCAAATGAGGAAACTGAGGTTCAGAAAAATTAAGTAACACATCCAAGGTTAAGTAAACAGAAAGTGACAGAAGCCAGGATTCTAGCCCGGTATGACTAACTCCAGAGACTCTATGTCAATGGGACTTCCTCTGATGCTGAAAGTCAGAGAATACACACACACAAAAATGAGAAATATGTTATTAAAAGTGATAAAAGGACATTTTCCTGTTACCTTGATAGGCCAAGCAGGCAAAGGCTGTAAAAAGTTAGACTCGTAAGGGTAGTCCACCATTGCCAGGTTTACCCAGGTTTCAGAGATCCAGTCTTTCAAGCGCTGGACATCCTGAGAATTTGTTAATGGGCTGCATAAGTGAAGGGCTTCAGAAAGCCAATGCAAGCCAGTGCCTGAGAAAAGAATCACATTGTTGGAATCTAAAAAACACTACTGAAGAGAAGAATTACAGACCATTTATTCTTCACTTGGTATTTTAGAAAACTCAATCTTCTACCATTTCTCCAAGAATGCTTTTTCAACATTCAATAAAATATTTTTAGAGCAACTGGATAATCCCATAACAGACAAGTTGCCTATCCTCATGCAGCTTACCAGAATTAGTATTCCTAATTATTCCCCTTTAAAAATACTATTGGAATAAACAAATGGAACACTATAGAGCAATGGGAATGCATAAACTACAGCTAAATAAAACAAAAGGATATATCTGACAAACACAGCGTTGAGAAAAAGACAGCAGACCAAAAAATACATATTATGCAATTCTAATTACTAAAAAATGCAAAAGCAAAATGAACCTATGATTCTAGAATTCAGGATAGTGATTAGCCTGGGAGGTGCAGAGGTAGTGACTGGAAAGGGCACGAGGGGATTTCTTGATCTAGATGCTGATTACACCATATATTTGCTTTGTGAAAATTCATCAAGCAATGTATTTTAATTTGTGTGCCTTTCTGTATGTTATACTTAAATAAAAAGTTTACTGAAAAAGTGGAAGTGTTGAATTTAACAAGTGAATGGTTAAAAAAATCCATGACTTGGGGCTGGCCCGGTGGCATAGCAGTTAAGTTTGTGCACTCCACTGCAGCGGCCCGGGGTTCCCAGGTTCAGACCCCGGTCGCGCACCAATGCACCGCTTGTCAAGCCACACTGTGGCGGCGTCCCATATACAGTAGAGGAAGATGGGCACAGATGTTAGCCCAGGGCCAATCTTCCTTACCAAAAAGAGGAGGATTGGCATCGGATGTTAGCTCAGGGCTGATCTTCCTCACAAAAAAAAAAGAAAAGAAAAGAAAAATCCATGACTTCATTGTCTTATTTAACGCTTACCTGTACTTGCGAGTCGATTAATGGCATCCCAGGACCTGTGGATGCTCTCTGAACAATTTGGGCCACTTTTCCTAAAATCTCTAGTTACAATCTCCATAAATACACCACAAGGTACCATATCCTCAAACTGCCAGATGGGGGCAGAGGCCGCAAGAGCTCTAAATGGTAAGAAAAACAAATAGGGAAAAAAGAAAAAAAATGTAACTCAGTGAATTCAAGTTCTAAAATTGAAACTGATATTGAACAAAAACGATAAGAAAAATAATATAACTGTTAATGAGATAGAAACTAGAAATCTCAGTACAATAGGATGGAACATGTTTTACCCAAAACAAATCTCTAAATTTGCCTTGACAATCATTAAGAAGTGCTCATGTCCACCATAAATGCACTTACCCAACCACCATATGAGGATATTTCATCCGGAACCAGGCTGCAAGCATGCCACCGTAAGAGCCCCCGAGGGCAATGACAGGTTGATTGTTAGCTCCTGGGATTGTTCTTTTCAAGTGTTTGATTAACTCCGCAAAATCAGCCAGAGCTTGTTCTGATGTCAGAAAATTCAAGTGCGTGGAATCCTAAACAAAAATAACAAAGAACACGGGTATAAATGTGCACATAATAGCAGCTTAGGCATAGCATAGATCCCGAAAAAAGTCAGTCAGGTAAGCTCTTCTCCAAATAGAATTTCTAGGCAATTGAGTTAAAATGCCCAGTCAGAGCAATAGCAATGCTGATTTAAACAACTCACGAAAAAAGCGATTTTAAGTTTGTGGGAAGAAGAAAATGTATTTTGCATTCAAATATAATTTCTATTAAATGCCATTTACCAAAGACCTTGTTAAGATTGTAGAAAGAATAGAAACAAAATGTAAGTAATATTTAACAGCAAATGTGATGAAATACAATACTAAGCTTAACAGACAACTACTGTATTATAACTTCTATTTCAAATCTTGACACATGTAAAATGGCTATCATATGGGAAAAGGTAAACTAAATCTTGCAGAAAATTGAAATAAGAATCATCATTAAAAATAAAATTCATCCTTCCTCAACAGAAAGATTATTATTATGTCCATTATACCAACAACTAGAAAAAATCAGCCTGCCTGTTGTAAACAACTACAAAATTGGAGTTAAAAAAAAAACAACTATTTTCAGGCATTGGACAACAGGCAACACAAGGCATTGATCCCTGAAAGAAAGCAAACTCATAAAGTAAGTTCCATGATCATCTAGCTCTCTGCCTAGGGGCAGTTTCCTCCTTGCAATGTTAGGAGGTGGAGCTCAAACAGAGTCCTGCTGACTTGAGGAGGCTAATGAAGTGTCTCCCTTTAAAAGGTGAAGCCTAATTCCTCTCCCTTTGAACTTGGGCTGGACTTAGTGACTTGGTTCTAATGAACAGAATGTGGCAAAAGTGATGACAGTGACTTTCAATGTTAGGTCATAAAAAACACTGCAGTTTCCACCTTGCTCTCTTGGCTTGCCAACTTCGAGGGAATTCAGCCACCATGTCATGAGGCCACTCAAGTAGGCTTTTGGAGAAGCCCAGGAGGAGACAAACTGAAGCCTCTTGCCAACACCCAGCACCAGTTTGTCATTCATGTGGATCCTCCAGCCCCAGTCAAGCCTTCAGACGACTGTAGCACCAGCTAACACCTTAACCTTATGAGACCCCCTGAAACAGAATCACCTAGCTCAGCCACTCTTAATTCTTTACCCACAGGACTTGTGAGATAATAAATGTTTATTGTTAGTTTAAGCCACTAAGGTTTGAGGTATAATTGTTATGTAGCAATAGATAACTCATACAGTTACATACCTATTAGGCTATCCTGTCTGACCTTCATGCTTTGGTCTCACTACTCTGTTTGACTTCTTCCATCATTTGGTACATTCCAGAATCACACAGTTCCCATGTTTCCTGTGTATGTCATCTACTCTTTTAGCCTTCCCCTTATCCAAGATGTATGCTTTCTGACTTCTTACCTCCTCTTTGTCTGTCACTATTCCTTACTTCCAGTTATCATGACACTATGTGTAGTTGAATGCAAGTTTTTTTCCATTCCTCACATAATATTTGTAATATCCCTTATACTACTGACAAATTTTGTAAGCACATGAAAGAAAAAAGCATATCAAAGAGAGCCCTTAGCTCCATTTTGCTAATAAAGTATGAACCACAGAGACCTAGAAGACGTTAGGTTTCTATCTGCAACAAGCTGAATGCTTCCTGGTGGTTTCAGGACCTGTCAGCTCCCCTACCCTAATCAGATAATTATGCAAAAGAAAAAGCTAAAGAATAGAGTTTCCCATGCAGCACAATAATTATCAGCAAATTGTTCTGCTTTTCATTTATAACACAAAGTCTATTTTATTTACTTTATTTATTCATAAGATGAGATAATAAAACCTCTGAGAACAAAAATAAAAACTCCTTCCAAAGCAGGCAGCCTAGAAAATGATTGACCCCAAGTTCTTCTAACTCAGAGTTCCCTGAAAGCACGGTATGTATGATGGTGATACGTATGATGATCTTAGGTAGTACAAAAACATTTTTTAATTTAATATTTATTGTTTTATTTCAGTGTAATTTAGAAAAAAAATAACTAGTACATAAAGCCCCTTTAAGATAATGCTAAGTTTGAAAAGTGAGTTGTTTAAAGAAAAATATTAAGTAAATAATAGTACAGATGGCAAATTCATATAGCCAGAATCACAAGGGTAGTACACAAGCGACTCAGTTTAGGAAAAAGTGTCGTGGTTTATTAGGTGTAGAGTCTGAGGCCAAAGCTTCTTGTGAGACGAGGAAAGGCCAGAAGGGAATCCAAGTGGCCAGCTGGCCTCACTGAATCATAGAGATCATGTGTCCTCATTTTAATCATCATATTTTATTGAAAAACATTTATTAAACAAACATTTGTGTGCTCATTATATTTTTTCCAGTGTTAGATCCAATAATTTAAGTGTATAATTTATAAAGCAAAATTGTTTACTGACTTTTTTTTTTTTTTAAGATTTTATTTTATTTATTTATTTTCCCCCCAAAGACCCAGTAGATAGTTGTATGTCATAGCTGCACATCCTTCTAGTTGCTGCATGTGGGACATGGCCTCAGCATGGCCGGAGAAGCGGTGTGTCGGTGCGCGCCAGGATCCGAACCCGGGCCGCCAGCAGCAGAGCGCGCACTTAACCGCTAAACCACGGGGCCGGCCCTTTACTGACATTTTTGAAACAATGAAAAGTTCCCTCCGCTGTCTCTAGCCTCATCACACTGCATTAAAAACAGATTAACATTAGAAATGATAATAATATGGTTTTTAAAAGCCTCAATCTGTTCAAATTGTATATAAAAAGGAAAAATTAAATACAAATTATTGAAATTTCAGGCAGCTCAAGTTAAAGCTATCATTTTTTTCTCACAGCGGGACATGTAATTAGAAAATGCTCTAAACTTAAAAAAAATAATAATAACTTTTAAAATTAAAAGTAAAAATTATACCTTGAGCGAGTTGGCACCAAAGGGTAGGGACTCTCCATAGTATCGATGCTCAGCAAACACCAACATAGCTTTCAGTTCCTCAGCCACATCCCACATGAACCCCTTAGAAGAAAAGGATTTATTCACAGCATAAAATCAGGACGTGAAAAAAGTCATCAAACGTTTTTATAATTCATATGAAATGGATGTTAAACCAGAACAAAAAGAGCTCTCTGAGAAGCTGCACAATTTATATTTGTTCTACAGATAAACAATATAATGGCTGTTTCATTGTTGCACATCAATCTCACACTGTATTAGGGTGAAACAATTAAAAATAAGCCCAAGTTGCCCATCCACCAGTCATTCCAACTCTCCGTATTCTGACACTCTAGTCCTAGAATCAACATCATGTCTAAAATACTCTTCAAATTGCACTGTGTGCCAAATATTCTAGGAAAGAGCCAAGGATATCTAAGTTAGCTACCTACTCATAGGCATTTACAACATAAAAGAGAAAATAGTACAAATAAGCATACCGGACTCCCTTGGTTTTTTTTTTTTTTTTTGGTGAGGAAGATTAGCTCTGAGCTAACATCTGTTGCGAATTCTCCTCTTTTTTTTTTTGCTGAGGAAGATTGGCCCTGGGCTAACATCCATGCCCATCTTCCTCTACTTTATATCTGGGAAGCTGCCACAGCATGGCTTGATAAGCGGTGCATATGTGGGCACCTGGGATCCAAACCTGCGAACCCCGGGCCACCAAAGCGGAGCATGTGAACTTAACCGCTACACCACTGGGCCAGCCCACCTTGGGTTTTATATTAATCTTATTTACTTGAAAATAAATAGTAGCTAACAATAGCTAAAACTAATTGAGTATTTACAGTGTGTGAGGTATTATTCTAAACACTTTATATGTATTAATTCACTTAGTTATCACAACAATCTAAGAGACAGGCACTTTGATTATCCCCATTTTATAGGCTAGGACACTGAAGCACAAGAGTGTAAATAACCTGTGACAGTCACACAGCTAGAAAGTGGCAGCAGCAAGATTCAAACACAGGCTGTCTGGCTCTAGGGCACAATCATCGGGTGCTTTTAGATCCCCTTACTCCCACCCCTAAGGCTGCTCATCCATCAATCACTGCATTTTTTCACTTACCTCAGTTGTGTCCTCAGAATCCTTCTCAGCATAACATGCTAGGCAGCCAACACCAATCAATCAGATTTAGATTTAGCACAGATTAAAACTGTCATTCCTAGTGCACATTGTTGCTTTCTAATGAGCTGCTGCTCCCTAACAAGGACGACGAACCTCTGAAAGTTTTCGTTTGCTTTGATTAATAAATGAACAATTAAAAGAGTTGTATGCATGTGAGGATGGAGACTTTAACCTGATATCTGTGATGGTTTCAATAAACTCCACTTTCTCTCTTAAAAACCTGCTCATTCCCTGCCATTCATCTACAGATCCTGTAATACGCAGCTCAAGCAAGCCCTCCTCTGCCTGCCCCACCCTGGCAGTGCTGATCACTCCCACCTCTCAATACCACTGTGCTAGGTATAGATCTCTATTACTGTGCTGCAATATTTGCTTACATGTGTGTCTTAGTCTATCAGACTATGAGCTTTTTAAGGGTAAGGACCATGCACCAGAATAGCCAGACTTCTGTGGAGTTGACCTCAGGCTTTGAGACGAACCAATTTAATTAAACTGATTCACACTGTAATGAGTAATTATTTGCCTGCATCTATTTCAGGGGTATTTTTATTTTTCAAAAGAGGTCCATATAATATAATAACATTGAATAACATTATTGTGCCAGCATTGTTCTAAGTTACTGATTCTTATTTAGGCCTCACAACAACTCTATGAACTAGATATTATTACTATACCCATTTAACAGATGAGAAAACTAAGGCACAGAATAAGAAACTTGCCCAAAGTCACACAGCACAGTGGCAAAACCAGAATTCAAACCTTATCAGTCTGGCTGAAGTCTTCACTCTTGACCACTGTGCTACACTGCCTCTCAATAAATGAACATCCAGAATATGTGAATACACAACTGGAACATTTTTGTATGTAAAGGAAGGTGTCTAGGGCTGGGAAAAGGCCAAGATCTGTCCTTGTAGGATCTGCCTCTAGTAAGTTCTCTGGAACTGTTCCTACACTGAGTATCTCTTCCTTTCTACCACTTTAAAGGTCAGAGATTCCCGCAAGTCTTCAGTATGCTGCAGTGCCTATCAGGGCGGTGGGGTCTGGTGGAGGCAGGAATAGCTGCCTGCCTATAATAAAGAAGAGGAGCTGAGAAAATAACTTGACAGAAGCTGCCCTGTGGCCTTGGCATAAAAGGCAAGTGACACAAGAAAGAGAAAGGGAGACACGGCAGCCTCAGTTGTTTCACAGAATAACAGAGCAAGAATCTGATAGAAAATAAACCCTGGTTTCATTTGTCATTGATCTAAGAGAAATAGACATTTGGGACCTCATTTTTCAGGGAATGATTTTATTTTCAACCAACATATTTAGACTCTTAACAGTCCTGAGGAAATAGTCAGAAATGTGGAATGCAGTAACACAGGATAATTGGGTTTATATTTTTGCTTTCAATTCAGTTCAGTTTAACAACCATTTACTGAGACCTCCTGAATACCTGGCACCATGCCAGACACTGGCAGGAGAGAAAACATGATTCAGTCTCCACTGTAGGGTCATTCATAGACTAGCTTTTTGGTTGACCTTTCCTAGCCATAGCTCTGACACATTAAAAAGGAAAAATTTCTTCCTTTCAGGTGTCTTTCTAAATTAAGTTTTGTTAATGGATTTAAGTATTATAAAAGATGATAGAAAATACAGTCAAGCATGCAAGCTGACAGCTATACTATTTTTTACCCTCACAAACATAAGAAAAATGGTAGAACAGAAAAGCTAAATTAAAACACAGCTACAACTTGACCTTTGCCCATTCCTACTTGACAATCAAACTTGTGTTTTTTTGTTTGCATTGGCTTTGTTTAGGTTTTAGTCATTTATTCATTTAACAAATACTTATTGAGCACCTACTACATGCCCAGCACAGTCCTGTACTCTGAGAATACAACACTGAACAAACCATACAAAAATTCCTGCCCTTGTGTTTACATTCTAGAGACCATAACCCAAAAAAAAAAAAAAAAAACTATATGCAATAACACTCCTGTGCTCATGTCCCTCATATCTTGTTCACTCTAGAAATAAGCTGGGATTTTATATCTTTTAAAATTCAATTGCCCAAAAATAGTATTTCATTCTTTTCACATGTAATTCTTTAAGACTGAACAGGTAGGCTTATTGGGTATCTACTTATATTTATTCTTTTCTGAACTGCCTATTCACGTAATTTTGCTGTTTTTCTACTATTATTGAGTTTATCTTTTTGTTACTTTTTAAAGAACCTCAGAATTAAGTACAGTAATACTTGGTCATATACACTGAAAAACATTTTTTGCAGTTTTTTCATAATAAAAGTCAAATTGAGCACACGAATTTCACAAATCTGCACATACCGTATTATTGCAAAACCAGATAATGTCCCCTTCATTACCAGTGTAGAAAAGTATTGATCCACCATCTTTCCTCCAGTGTTTATCAGCTATTAGGTATCGCTGTTTAAAAGTTTTATCAGTATTAAATCCAAAATGATTAACCTATGATAAAAGCAAAACAGACAAGACATATTACAAAGTAATTAAATGAGATCAACACAAAAGTAATTAAATTTATTCTTCCATTAAAATCAACTTTGCTACAAAAATAATCATAAAAATTTTAAACTTATTTGGTTTTGTTAGTAGTAGTAATATTGATACCTTTATTTTGAAATAATTTTCTTTACATTGTAAGATAAAGAAATGTTGGGGCCAGCCCAGCAGCATAATGGTTAAGTTCTCGCATTCTGCTTCTGTGGCCCGGGGGTCACAGGTTCGGATCCCGGATGCAGACCTACGAACCACTCATCAAGCCATGCTGTGGCAGCATTCCATATACAAAATAGAGGAAGATGGGCACAGACGTTAGCTCAGGGCTAATCTTCCTCAGCAAAAAGAGGAGGATTGGCAAGGGATGTTAGCTCAGGGCCAATCTTCCTCACCAAGAAAAAAAGAAAGAAAGAAAGAAAGAAAGAAATGGTATTGGCAGTCAAGATTTTCAGTGTAAGAGCAAAGATACAATTATAAAATCAAGTAGCTACTTAAAAACATAATAATGTTAAAATTGAATTGGAAATAGTGATATTAACCCAATATTTTTTAAAATACACAGATTCCATACTACCTGAATTTTCATTATTCAAACCTTCAATATCAAAATTCAAGAACTAAACAGAGCACTGAAAAGATCTATAAACACTGTTACCCCAGTAACAACTGACATTCCAAGTGCCAGGATTTTGAAGGAACTAGGGCTTGTTAGTGAAGTGGCCGATTGACATTTGGGACAAGGAAGCTACAATATAAACCTACGCATCTTTCTGTGCAAGGAAGCAAGGAAATGCTCAAAAATTAATGGAGTTCTATCTAACGGATATAGGAGTCAAATACAAGGGACTATCGTGGCTAAAGTTTTGATAAATTGAACATAAAACAAACTGAACATAAAAGAATGACTGTAGTTGATTGAAACTTTCAATTCATGAAAATCTATTAGCCCTTAAGGATATCAAAAAAGAGAAAGAAAGAAAAATATTCATTTGCTACCATTTAAGTTGTCTATTAAACCAACTCCTTACTTTGAAATTGGGAATTAAAAAATAAAGAATTCAACATTTAACCTGCCTTTCTAACAGAATTGTGTTTCAGGGTACCAAATAGTGCCAGCCGATGAAAAAGAGCTCTGTTTAATCAAATGTCAGCTAATGCAGAAGGAATGACAGAATTAGAAAAATGATAGTTTTGCGAGCCTTAATGAAGTTACTGATTCAGGCAAGAATTACTAAATGGTGTTAAAAGTAGTAGGAGAATGGAGGACAGGGAAATAAACATTCATATTAGTGCCAAAGTAATACCACAGAGAATACTCTTTTGTCATGAGGGGAAAATGCAACTTCCCCAAAACAATGGAAGGATCAGGTTGTCATCACCTTAATCTAATGATCACAGTTAGCAACACTAATAGTGGGGCAGGCAGGGATTACGTATCTCCTCATGTGGTACAACATGAAGCACATATCACCTATGATGTATTCTTGCCAAAAATGTTCAACTTGTATCTTAGTCCAGCTTTTAGATCTAATTTCCAGGTTCCAGGAAATACACAGGGTAGAACAAGCTGAAGACACTCTGAAGAGGCAATCAGACAAATCCAAAGGTGGGACATTTTACAAGACAATGACTTGTAATTGCAAGGCAATGTCATGAAAAAAGGACTGCTTTAGATTAAATAAATTTTAAGCAACATAATAACCAGATGTAATGTATGATTCCACATTGTATTCTGGTTTGAACAAATGAGATATAAATGACAATTCAGGGACAATTAGGCTAATTTTAATATGGACTAGGTATTAGATGATATTAAGGACTTAATTTTGTTAGGAATGATCACATTATTTTGGCTACATAAGAAAATGTTTTTATTTTTTACAGCTGTACATTGAAGGATTTAAAGATAGCATATCATGCTGTCTGTAGTTTACTCAAAAATACTTCAGCCTAAAAAAGTAAAATGAATTTAAAGGCAGAAAATTTAATCTATACTGAAAGAGACAAAACACATAGGACACCAAGACTTTCAAGGCAGATAATATAAAATGTGGCAAAAAACGATTAAAGTGACAACAATTTTAAGCTTAAATTGACCTTTAAATATATTTTTTGATTTTTTTTACCCTTCACTTAACAAACTCACCATCTAAAATATAATTATCAAGTCCTATAAGATGGTAAGATTCACGTACAACTATCTGAATTTACAGAATTACAGAGTTACTGGGGGCTGAATTTACCAGTGCTTTGGAGGGACAGGAGTGAGAATGCAGTGTCTGGTGTGGACCAGGCATAGGCTGACCCAGTGCTGCTCCAGCCTCCCTGGGGCAGGAGGTGGTTCGGACCTAAACCAGACCCTGCAAGACTTCCCTAGGCCATTCTTAAACAGATGGGACTTCCCATGCCCAGCTCCATCCACACACACGCACACACACACTTCACACTCATACCACAGGTCCCAAAATGCAAGTTTCTCAAAACTGCACCTAACTGCATACTTCCTGATGTCTATGATCACCATCATACACAGCCCTAAAATATAAGCAAGCTGTTCTAATCTCAATACTGCCTACCTTTCAGGAAAATAAGCAGTTAGGACAGAGTAGGTATATAATAATGATGTCCACGTATTAAAAATCCTTCCCATTATATACATTAATTCACTCAACCACTCATGCAACGAGCATCTATCGAATGGCCAAGTACTTGTTCTGGGCCAAGGAGAAGCTAAGCAACAGGATAAAGAGTTGGCTGAGCCACAACCCCTACATTTAACTTAAACTAATTCAACTACACCCACTCAACCTAAAAATAAAAGACAGCAAGAGAGACAGACAGCAAAGGGAAGACAGACAAGTGATTCCACCTGCTTCCATTCAACAAGTACAGGGGTTCTCCACGTGAGGTCCCTAGAGGAGCAGCATCTCTGGGAAATCTGTCAGAAATGCAAAATCTCTGGCTGAATCTCAACCTACTGCATCAGAAACTGTGGGGGTAGAACCCAGTAATCTATGTTTTAACCAGCCCTCCATGTGATTCTGACGTATGGCTAAAGTTTTGAGAAACAATGAGTTAGTATAAGCCCCAAAATAAGACATGAATCTGCTATTCCTTCTCTTGATCTAGGTTTCAGAATACTTCTAATACTGGAAACACCTCACGTTGCTGAATAAGACTCTGGTATTTAAAGATGTGAATTACCACCCAACATGGCCCCCAAACACAAGCCACTGCATCATTTGAAGCTCAACAGGAAAAACCATGATCTGTTGCAACAGGGGAGGAAAGACTGACTGTGTTGGACTTGGAAAAAGGAAGTACATGGCTCCCTAACAAGATGCCTTCCCGTGGGATTCTCAAAGATAATTTTGCCATAGTGATTTTTACCTTGCCCACTGACTTTAGAACCTAGCCTTCTCGTAAAATGAGATATTGCTGTACTCTTTTTTTTTTTTTTTGAGGAAGATCAGCCCTGAGCTAACATCCATGCCAATCTTCCTCTTTTTGCTGAGGAAGACCGGCCCTGAGCTAACATCTATTGCCAATCGTCCTCCTTTTTTCTTTTTCCCCTTTTCCTCCCCAAAGCCCCAGTAGATAGTTGTGTGTCATAGTTACACATCCTTCTAGTTGCTATATGTGGGACGCTGCCTCAGCATGGCCTGACAAGCGGTGCATCGGTGCGTGCCCGGGTCCCGAACCCAGGCCACCAGTAGCGGAGCGCACGCACTTAACTGCCAAGCCACGGGGCCAGCCCTTGCTGTACCCTTTAAAAGCCGCCCTCAAAGAAACACATTCCAATAATTCAGTCTAAAGGTTTCAAATTGGAAAACATGGGTATGTGTTTGTACATATCATGTTAAACATAAATGGTAAAAAATTCTTGGCAGAGGAAAAGCTTCCATCTAGAATAACAAGGGCCACAAGAACTTCAGAACCAGAGAAAGTCAAACTTCCTTGTGTGGCCACTCTCAGGGAACTCCAGCTCCTAGCAATCATCCCTAACTGTTTAGATTAGGGGGAGGGGGAAGGAACCCTGGTGTGGTAGAAAGAGAGTTTGAGAGTTAACAGATCTGAACTTGAATCTCTATTGTGAGGGCTCAGGCAAGTCACTTAACCTCTTTGAGCTCTGGTGTCTTTCTATATAAAATAAGGATAACAACACATACTTCAAAGGATTGCTGTGAGAATTAGAGAAAATGTACCTGAAGTACCAGGTATGATTCCTGATATATAATAAGTGCTTAATAAATGTTCTCCTCTCCATCCAATTTGCACACCAATCCTAAGCTGGAGTACTCAGGTGGGGCAAATGAGGTAGAGAGACGATGAAGATCTTTACAGAATTACAGGACCCTTAGAATGTCAAAATCTGCTATTTTTTTGAGTGCTTCACCTAAATATTAAACAGCTGGAAATAAGCAGTGAAATCTCCTTTGCAAAACATTAATTTACAGAATTTTCTTGGCTCCTTCCTATCACCAAGGGTATCAATTTCTGGCTACATAACCATAGACAGTTTCCAATACCTAATGGCCTGGCACACTAGGAGCACTGTGCCCTCTGCTGCTGAGAACCGAGGCCTGCATGCCACTTCCCCATCTCTGCACTCCTGAATAATGAAATTTTATAAATCACAACATGAAAGAGGACAAGGGCCTTAGAACCCATTTGACCTGTGTTGTTCAACTGAAGAAACTGGGCTCAAAGAGATCAAATGACTTGGCCAAGGTCAAAAGTCAGAGGCAGAGCTGCAGCTTTTAATTATTTTTGCAATTTGGTTTGTTGAAATAACTAAAATAAATAATAGTTCTGTAAAAGCAACACAAGCATGACCTCAAAAAGGAAACACACCTCTAGTCACACACAGTAGTTCTTTCTAGAATGTGGTCCAAGAAATTTCAAGAGATGCTTCCCTCGTTCACGTTGTAGAGGAGAAAGTGATCCATGAGAATGGGTAAGCAAGAAGGAACAAAAAGAACATCCTTTACATAAAGATTATTAGGGCAAAAATAACCATTTGGACTTTAAAACTGCTCAAAAATGAGGTTTATATCCAGAAAAGCCTGCAAGAACGTTACATCTGTTAGATACAGTTTTGGAGGCAATTTAGGGGCAGGGTGGGGCATGGGGGGAGGGCAGATGGATAACATAGAGCACCTACTACGTGCCTGATACCTTGCTGGTGCTTTCCACAGATCACCTCAACCTCCCAATCACCGTCGGGGAGTGCTTTCATTACACCACTCTTACAATAAGGATGTTGAAACTCAAAGAGGTTAGATAACTTGCCAAGGTAACATAACTAACAAATAAAAGTAAAACAATTCTTTTTCATGTGCTTTTATTCCCTCCCCAATCCTACCTCTAACAAAACCCAGTCTGCTTTTGTCCCCTTAACACACTATTGCAGATAGGGCTGACAACGAAGTTCAAGCTTCGGAAGGGGACACTACAGTATATTTCTCCTGCAAAATGAAGGACATATCTCCCAGCTATTTACTAATAGTTATACTGAAGAGTACGTGGAATATTGGTCTTTTCACTGACCTGACTCAATAATTGTTACTATACTATTATTTTTAATTCATTTAATTAGGCCACTGATAAAAAACAAAATCACATTGACTCTTATTCAGTAGCCTTGGGTTTTAGAAAACTCAGTATACAGTTAGTTTTATTTATGTCTCCAGATATATGATAATAGCTAACTGAAATTTTACTAAAGATATGAAAAGTATACTCAGAGACATACAGGACAAAAACAATGGACTCACACCTCCAATAAATCAAAGCACCTTGAAGGAGGGTGCTGTAGTTTCCAATTCTAATCCAGAGATGCTACAATAAAATAAGACCCCCTTTCTTTCATTTGATGTATGTGTCCTATATTAATTTTGGAATTGTGGCATTATATTGTTATAGTTCCTAAATGGAGACTGACATCATTACTGGGCAAGCTTGATCTCCCCTGAGGGGTGGACACCTTCATGTTGGAAGGATAGGAGTTCTCAAAGAAGGAACCAAAACCAGGAAGGAAGGTGAGGTTTAGGCAAGCCCTAGGTCTATAGTCAGAGAAAGGTGGATGTCTATGAGTGGATTCCCACTAAGTTAAGTTGTCCCTTACACAGGAGTAGCCCCAGAGTTAGGACAAGATGGGAGAGCAAGCCGTATCTTATGAATCAGATCATGCGTGACTCCTATTTATTTCCACTTCATAATGTCAGGGCCATTCAAAAATCCTGCTTAAATGTTCTACCTTTGCTCACCTGTACTATGAAGATACCAGGAAGGACTGGAGACTAAATATGACTTAAAGAATTAAAACAGAAACAGTATCCCTTGAGGATGGTGTTGTGGTGACAAGGGAAATGATCCCAAGTCCCTCTAAGAGGAAGGTGAGCATAAGAAACAGGATTGTCCTTCCCTTCCCGCAGGGATGCTCTCTTCATTGCTAACCTTAGCAAGTCTAGTTTCCCTTTTAATAAGGAAGGTGAAAGTCTCCTCAGATATAGCCTTCATATGAAATCATCATTATGTCATAAGACACTTCTTCACACATCCTTCTGTCCATATTAACCAGGAGAGAGAATTATATTCTCTCCTTCTATACTTTTTTGGTAACCTGCCCCTAATGTTAAAAAGGAGATTCTTAGAAATAAATTATTTATTTAAAGAGAAAATGACAAAGGGCAAAGGGAAGAAAAGGAGTGATATGGGAGAGTCCACCACGGAAAAAGTCTGGCTATCCAGCCTCCCATACTTATAAATGGATAGTTAGAAAGGCAAGAACACAATAGCTACCACAGTGCCCCTGTACAAGACAGATACTTTATAATAATTATTAAATGAATGCAGTTCAAATCTTCTAGATCAGTGGTTCCCCACGTTTCTATGTATGAGGTCCCCTTGTTAATGTTAAAATTTTCATAGACGTGTTCTATTTTAGTAGCCAGTGCTTGAGAAAATATATAAGCGAAGCTATTATAAATTCAATACTGATATAAATTAATATCACAACAGCATCTAAATACATTTAAAAACATAGTATATGCTTGGTAGGAAAAGGGATTCAAATATCTCCAATAACTGTGCAGTGCTCAGTCTCCCTCCTTTCTCTGACCAATGACTGTGGGGTCCAGAGGGGGAATCACAGTCTAAATTACCAAAGTTCTATGAAATCAAAATACTTTCTGCTCTACTGCTAAAGCAAAGGTGGAGATATCCTGCCCTTGAGAGCACCTAAAACGTCCCAGTAAATCAAGAAATAACATGTTTCGTCAAACAACAGTTAAGTGTTTCATCAGCTAAAGATTCTGGCATCATGTGTTAGCTGAACAACTCTGTGAAAACACCACATGATCGATAACTTCCAATGGCTTCAGGAAGCTTTGCACCACTAGCATTACCTGGCCACAGCTTAAGCTTTCAAATTAGAGATCAAGTACCACAGTGATTATGAAATACATAAATTTTAGGAAATGTTACACCGTCAGAGGGCGCTGTTGTATAAGAAGTAAAGGGGGAGAGATTGTTAAATTTTAAATATTAGATTCATAAAATTTTAGGACAAGAAGGGAACTTAGATCTCAAGTTCAAATTCTCAATTAAAAAAACAGATACAGAGAGGCCAATTATTTTAAATCTTTCTTTTTAAAATAAAGATATATTCACATAATTTAAATATGGCATTCATCACTCATTTTTAAAGTCAGCGTTCAAAATTCACACTGTTAGAAGTCAGAATAGTGTTTACTCTTGCAGCGGAAAAATGATGCAAAAAGAGAATTGAGGGGATTCTGGAGTTAGAATGGTGCATTTTTCTATACATATAATAAGATAATTAACAGATTTGGAAACATTTAAGATTTTCTTTAAGATATATGTATTATTTTATAACGTACATGTGATGTTCACATTTCTATTTCACTATAGTCATACGTAAATTATACTGCACTAAATAAATCTACATTAAATTTTTCTTTCATTTAAAAATATATATGGATTACTCATTAAATGACAGGCATTGAGGAAGAAGAACTGAGTAAGACACAATTCCATCTCTCCAGTTTTGAATCTAACAAAAGTGATGAACATACTAACAATCACATGATGGTGGGGTTAAGTTCTAGACAAAATGCTATGGGAGCTCAGAAAAGGAAGTTACCATCCCGCCTGAGGGAATTGTGGAAGGCTGTGCCAAGGAGGTCATATCTGAGCTGAATCATGAAGAGTAACAAGAATTTTTCTAGGTACAGAAGAGCATTTCAAGCAAAGGGAGCATGATGAACTGTGCAAAACAAACATATTCAGAAACTGTTGTTTATTTTATGGCAGGACGTAGATAGTTTGAGGGTAAGAGAGGGGAGACAGGATTAGATTCATCAGGCTGCTGCCAGATGTAGGTATAAAAATCTTCCTATAGAGAAACCTAACTGAAATCCGAGATTGCCTCTCTAAACCAACAGTGAATGCAATCAGTCCACTAGAAATACAGCCTTAATGATGCCAAGACTTCTGTCTGTTTTGTCCACTGCTAAATCCCCAGTGACTAGAATAATGTCTGGCACATGGGAGAAGATCAATGAATATACAGAGATGCATGCATACATCCTAGCTCTGCAATTGGTATAACAGACCCAACATAGCTTCAGACAATAGCATGACTCAACACAATGAGAATGGAAATCAAAGCTCCCAAGATCAAGTTTGTGCAGTTCATTTATTGCATGGGTCTGTTACTGGCTTTGGAAGACTTATAAAAGGCTGAAGTTGGATGTGCCTTTTGCCCAGTAACAAATCACATGCCTAAGATAGAACCCAAGCACAAAATCTAAAACCAACTCATAACAGTTGAACCTTCCCGGCTGCTGAGGAAACAGGAACTGCATGCCCTCTGCTGGGGGGAGAAACAGGAAGATAAATAAATAACTATAAATTAATACAGACAAAAGACCGGCATCTTGGTGGAGGGGCAGGGGAAGGAATAACCAGCATTTTACTGAAGTATATAATCTAAAATATACCTGACCTTGTGACAAAGTTATAGTCACAGTTTTTAGGGCTGGAAAGGAATTAAAGCTGTAGCTCTCAGCCAGTGCACAGTTATTTAACCTGAATAACAGCTTCCTGTAAAACATGTATCATAATGTCTCAATCAACAGCATACTAGTGTTTGGTAAAGCCAAAGGTACTGCAAAATGTTGATTTGATCAATATGTAAAACACATTTCTCCAACAGAGTTTTATGAAGAAGGAAGAAACATGGGAGAGGTATAATGTCCAAGGGCAAAAAGTGATTAGAGGGAATAGTTGAGATGCTGGGTGAGAGGGGGATTTCATGATGCAGGGAGATTCTGAGGAGGCAGGAGGGAATGGAGTCAACAGCACAGACAGAAGGATTTGACTTGGACAAGAGGAGGAACCCCTCCTGTATTGGGAAACAGGTGCAGAAAGAGTTACATTTCTAGGTGGAAAGGGAGAAAACTGAAGGGGTTCTAGCTAAAATGCCTCTCACACAACACCTTAGTTTTTTATTATTTTTTATTGTTTTTTTACTATTATTATTTTTTTGCGTGTGAGGAAGATCAGCCCTGAGCTAACATCCATGCTAATCCTCCTCTTTTTGCTGAGGAAGACCGGCTCTGAGCTAACATCTATTGCCAATCCTCCTCCTTTTTTTTCCCCCAAAGCCCCAGTAGATAGTTGTATGTCATAGTTGCACATCCTTCTAGTTGCTGTATGTGGGACACGGCCTCAGCATGGCCGGAGAAGCGGTGTGTTGGTGTGTGCCCGGGATCCGAACCCGGGCTGCCAGCAGCGGAGCACACGCACTTAACCACTAAGCCACGGAGCTGGCCCAACACCTTAGTTTTTTAATCAGTGAAGTAGAAGCCAAGGCTATCTATCTATTAAAAGAAAGTAAAAGATGTAGCAGTGATTTGAAGACAGAGGTAAAAGTGTAGCATGGAAGAAGGTACTGATGCTTAAGCTTCCAGAGGGTCTCTGAGTTGGAGGCTGAATTTGCAGACATGACAACTTACCTAGTTGTAGGTTTGCTTCAGCAGAAATCCACAACCCAGGGGAAGGAGTAGAGAAGTTTACAGGCTGGATAAAACTAGGATGAGAATTTCATAAAGAGGCTGTGACAGAAGGACAAGGGGCAGGAGAGTTGAGGTCATCCCTGATCTCCACACAATCATGAATTCCCAGACCCATGAGGTCCTCTCCACCACAGACAAATGCTGCCAAAATCTGCTTGCTGACTTGCAAGAGAATCTGAACTATGTTATATTTATTCTGTTTTAAAGAGTGAAAAATGTTGCCAAATAGTCAAATACACAATACGTAAGCATTTCAATGGTAATCTTATGAAAGTTATGTAATACTGTGTACTATCAAACAAAGCTTTACAGGTTTATATTCTCCTGTTTTGTTAAATATAATATGATGTATTACTAATGTTTTTCTTCCTTTATACTCTACTGTTCTGAGTGCTTCTGAACATGCAAAATATTCTCCTGATAGCACTACTATAATCACATACCATGCCAGATCTTCCAAGAGATGGAGGCTGGTATCTGATATAATATAAAAAGACAAAGATACCACCCCACCCCCCAAAAAGGCAAAAACTGTGCTTCTCACATACAGGAATACAGACCTGTGATATATGTGATTTATAATCCGATCTTCTATACTACCCCTCATCTGAAGGGACAGCCCTCCTGCAGAGGGCTGTGATGACTTCCCAAATCTTCTCTTCTCTACCTGAGCAACCCCAGTTCTCACCTAGTTCATCCTAGTCCAATTAATTACATTCCCTCTCATGGATTGCGTGCCCAGAATTGAATACAATGCATGAAATGTACTCGGATGAAGTGCCTTGCTCACCATCAGGCCAGAAATAAATAGCTTGTGAGAATGTTTATAGATATAGCTCCACTAATGCAGCCTACTTTAAACTCAGAGTCAAAGAGGGTATATTGGGTTAAAGAGGGCCCCCCCAAAATTCATGTCCTTCCTGGACCTCAGAATGTGACTTTATTTGGACATAGGGTCATTGCAGATGTAATTAGTTAAGAGGAATTCATGCTGGAGTAGGGTAGGCCCTTAATCCAATATAACTGGTATCTTTATAAGAGAAGAGACAGAGAGAATGCCACGTGAAGACACAGATACACAAAAGAAAGATGGCCATGTGATGACGGAAGGAGACATTGGAATTATGCAGCTTCAAGCCAAAGAGTGCCAGCAACCACCAGAAGCTAGGAGTGGGGCATGGAACAGAATCTCCCTCTGAGCCCCCAAGAAGGAACCAATCTTGCCGACACCTTGATTTTGAACGTCTGACCTCCAGAACGATGAGAAAATAAATTTCTGTTGTTTTAAGTCTCCCAGTTTGTGGTACTTTGTTACAATAGCCCTAATAAACTAACACAGAATGCCTCTCCATGGAGGGGGCATTGAAAGTAAAACCTGAAGGAGCCAGCCAGAAGAAGAACTCTAGAAAAAAGGAACAGAAAATACAAAGGCCAGATGCCAGAAAGGGCTTGGCAGGTTGTAGAAACAGAAAAGAGACCAAAGTGTCTGGAACACGGTGAACAGGAGGGCAGTGGCATGGGACGAGGCTGAGGGCCGGGTAGGCCACGGTAGGGAGTTTAAATTCAACATTAAGAGCAATGCGAAGCCTTAAAAGAGTTTTAGGACTTGTTGTGATCTGTTTTAAAGAGATCATTAGGGTGTTCTGTGGAGGCTGGCCTGGAGAAGGAGATGATAAAGACACAGAGAAAGAATAAACAGAGGCTATTAAAAGGTCCAGGTGAGAGATCACAGCAAATCTAATAAATAAGCCAGGTTTCAAAGCCAAGTCTCTATTCAGTTGCTACATATATAACACAGATAACAACGTTCACTTTCTAAAATCATAATACACCCAGGAAAGATCACAATGAAGAAGGACCCAATGTATGACATTAGCAGTATTCAAATAACAGCAATCAACAAAAAGAAGTCTTTTGAACAGCTGTTAACAACCACTACTGCCTTTTAATAACTGATTCTGCACTGACCCTGACCTGGTTACCTCTGTTAAATTAATAAACTATTTTTTTAAAGTAGTACATAAAAACAAGACACTACAACATAATGCCAAAGCACATCTCCTCTTCCCCCACAGAGGATCTTCTGCCAATTACACTGTGAGAACCACTGAAACAGAAAACCTACAATGTTCTCTTTTTAGAGATTGCTCTAAAATGAATTATTTTTACTACATTGACTAATACATGATTTTCAAGGCTTTTAGCGTTCTGAAAAATTACACTTTACAAAATCCTCACATGAAAAGCATCCACAAAAGGAAGCAACTGAAAAAGTAGCTGCCTAAGCTTTTTCCTCCTGGGGAACTCCAACATCAAATTTTGAGTCCTGGTTTCACAATAAAATGGCCTCAAGAGACTTTTTATCATCAACTTAAAAATACCCTCTACAGACTACTCATTGTTTTCAGCATTCATCCGGTCTGAATGATAAGGGCACTGTAAAAAAGATAAAGGAAGGGAAAAGGATATCCTCAACTGAAACCAAAAAGCTCAGAACAATGACAGCAAGTTCAAACATGACCGAGTTGCTTCTTTGATTACTTTCAGGTGCTTCTGCCACTGTGTCACCATCTTGTATAGCAACTCCCCAGAGCTAACAGGATGTACAGAGAAATGACAATCAGTGGTTATAGTCATTCATTCATTTAACAGGTATTTCTTTTTTTTTTTTAATTTTTTGTTTATTGCAGTAACATTGGTTTATTTGTATAAATTTCAGGTGTACCTCATTATACTTCTATTTCTGCATAGATTACATCATGTTCACCACCCAAATACTAATTACAACGCATCACCACACACATGTGCCGAATTATCCCTTTCGCTATCCTCCCTCCCTGCTTTCCCTCTGGTAACCACCAATCCAAACTCTGTCTCTATGTGTTTGTTTGTTGTTGTTATTATCTACTACTTAATGAGGGAAATCATACGGTATTTGACCTTCTCCCTCCGACTTATTTCACTTTGCATAATACCCTCAATGTTAACAGGTATTTCTTGAGTGCCTACCATGGGATAAGTGCTAGATGTACAACAGCGGACAAGCCAGATATGGTTACTGCCCTCACAGTGCTTACAGTCTACAACAAACAAGCAGATACACAATAAAGAAACACTTTAGAAACCGTAATTGTGCAGGTTTGATTCTGACAGAGAATAACAAAATAGACCTAATTTTAATAGGGAGGTCACAGAGGGGGTCTCAGAGCAGGCAATAGTTAACTAAGCCTTTAATCTCCAGAGCCTTCTAGTTAGGTATGTCAATTGTGTGAAAAGTTCAGGGGATTCTATTCAATGCCACTTCCTACATGAAGCATTCCTCGGTCTTCCTGTCCTCTTTGTGCTTCCATGGTAATTTTAGTTCTATTATAGAGCTTTTCAAATGTAGCCTTGCACTATAGTTATTTATATATACATATCATATACCTGTTATACTATTATAAACCCCAAGACTAAAGCAACTCTATATAAAAGAGGTATAGATATAAGAATCTACTGATCAAACCACGTGTATTATTCCCATCTGCCCCTAAGAATCATGTAAGGGCTGCAGTAAGAGCTAAATGTACATTCTCTCATTTGTTCTTCACAGAACATGTGAAGTGGAGAGGCTGAATTTTTCCCACCATGCCATGCTGCCTCCCCTTTCCTTTTCATATCTGAATCCCCACAGCACAAAGCACAATGGGCACATGACTTGTTCCATCAATGACCATTGAGTTGAATTGAGTAGAAAAAATGAGAAGTGTAATGTGATACCAGAAGACCAAGTGACCTAGACTGGACTTGGACTACACCAGTTAACTCTGCTCTGGGCCCTTGGGTCCACCAGTGAGACTGTTATCTTCCTATCGAGTGTGTTAGCCTCAGGAAACCTAAAATTATCAAGTTAAAATCCAACTCAACCTTGAACGGGAAGAAGAGTGGTAAACACAGAGGTGACTATGATTAATACTGATTCTCCTTAGCAAGGCCAAGGCCCTTTCATCCTCCCACCACTTCCTGAGTGCCTACTGCGTGTCCTTGCTACAGCAGATACAAGGATAAAAGGCATAGTCTTTGCTCTCAAAGTGGCCACAGTCTAGTGGAGATGAGCAAGCAAGGAAACTATCTCTACACAAGGGATGCACATTATGAATGCAGGTAAGCACAGGATGTTTGTTATGGCAGCAAAGAGGAGATGCAACCCAACTAACTGGGGTATACAAGGCTGCAATGAAGGCAAACTCAGAGGAGCTGAAAATGCCTGTACTGAGACCCTGCCCACCTCTTTTCCAACCTCATCTTCTACCACTTGCCCCTCTCCCACTTCATAATTCAAAAATACTCTAGACATAATAGGCTTTTCAAGTCTCCAGGTTGCTGCATATGAATATCCCCCTCCCTTGAATATCCTCCTCCTTCACGTCATTACAGAAACCTTCTACTTCATCCTCTATCCATCCAAGTGTTCACTCAAGCACTGTCCCCTCCATAAAGCTTTCCAGGACAACCCCAGGCCCAGAGGAGAGTGCTCCTTCTCCAGTGGAAAGAGCCCAGCTCTCTAGCCTGACAGTACTGAACTGAAATGCTGATTGTGCCCCTTTCCAGCTAGGTGAATTCCAGAAAATTTTTTCATATCTCTGAATCTCAGTTGCCTCACCTGTAAAAGAGGACTAATATCTTCCCTACAAGGTTGCAAGGATTCAAGGCAGTGTGTATACAAATCCTTGACCATAGCAAAGGCTCAAAATTTATTGAATTATAGCAAATACTCCCTCATGACTGATAGCCACCAATAATTTTACCTTGTGGTATTAAAAAAAAACCACAAAAGTACATTACGACTATATGGATATTTTCACATTTGGCATGTGACACTGGGGAACCCAAAAAGCAGTTTGAGGATACATTTTCCCCAGGTACAATTCTGTCCTCACTAAGGCAACAAAAATAATGTAAGGTAGCCTTTACATAAAGGATCTTCTATAAGGGAAAAAAGCTACCACAAAGAATATAATCAAGAAAAGCTTCACCTCAAAGGCTCATTACATTTTTTAAAAAAATCCACAGAAAACAAACCGCACATTCTGAGGGAAATTTCTCAGGAGTAATAATTACAGTCTGGCAACACTACTTACTATAGGACGTTGCCTCCCTCTAAAACTCTAATTCAAGCAGCCTACAATGAGAAGATAATTACAACTATTTGCAAGTGATGTTTTCATCCCATAGCCTAGTACCTCTTAGAGCTCCCCATTTTTAACATAGTCTTTTCTGTTTGTCCCCAAAATGGATGAGTGTTAAAAAACAAATAAATCTTCTCCCTTATGGTATCCTCCTTTGCTCATTAGTGTTTAGAAATACAACCCAAGTCAGGAAACCTCAATTACAAGCCCTCCTATTATGCAAGCACATAAGCACTGAGAAGAAAAATAAGATGGCGAATACATAAAGAGGAAATGAATGTATATTATTCCCACCTACCCTTGGGGGGAAAAAAAAAGCAACTCTGCAAGGAATGATTTAACTATCAAGGGAAAATCTATAAGACTGCTAAGAGATACCCAAGTCCCTTCTCCCCCAAACAGAACCATCTGAATACAATAGGAAGTAGTTTTCACCATGCAATTCTCCTTCCTCTGAACTCTCATGCTATATACCTCTCTTGCAATATTTCACACTCACCCTATAGTAAAGACTTTTGCTTCCAAGCCTTACCTCTCCATTACAGAGGAAATACTCATCTTTGTAAGACCCATATAGTCTAGATTAGTGTTTTATAAAATGAAGGTTGTGATTCATTAGTGGGTTATAAACTCAATTTAGTGGGTCACAGTCAGCTTTTCTCTTTAACAAAATTGTACACTATTCAGGAACCTAGCTACAGAATTTAAAATTATCTCTATCAGGAAATTTTACTAATCTAAATGCCCTGAACCATTACCCCACTGTGGGTGTATTAATTCTAGGGCAGGATATTCTGCACCCTCCAGAATTCTGGAGGGATAACTACCTGTTAAATCACATTCCAAGATGTAATGACATTTTGGAAACAAGAGCCATTTTCACAAAACAGAGCACAGTTAACAGCCAAATGAGTGCTACAGACAATAAGTACTAGGGAGCCCGGAGAAGGATAACTCATGGTAGGCTGCGTCAGTTGGGAAAGGTTTCCCTGAGGAGGTGTGGTTTAAGCAGGACCCAGCAAGGCCTGGATTGGAAAAGAGGAGAGGAGGAAAAACCATAGTGCCAGCTAGCCTGGACCAAGGCTGAAAGAACAGAGGGACTGAAGAAGTTTTTTAATAGTTTAGCTTGGAATTACATTGGCCTGTACAAGGTGGTAACCCTGAGAATGTAAAGGAAGGGTAGAAACTGGGAAGGAATCATGGAAAGGTCTTGGTGATTGATTGGATTTTGGTGTGGTGGTGAAGGGTGGATTTTGGTGTTGAGGAATCAGATGATTCCCAAGTACTCTGACCGGGAGGAGAGTAGTGCCATTAACAGTAATGTGAAAAAATAAACGGAGTTTTAAAGGGATTATTATGTAATAACATTAATATTTGTTATAAAAGTTTAATTTGCTTTGAACACCTATACCTCTGAGTTGCACTTAGGTATCCATATGAGGGGTATTAAGCAGTATAAGCAGGATCCTATTCTTAAGGCACTCACTACCTGGAAGAATCAAGGCTGATACTCAGCCAGTTCTTAAAATATTGAAATACTTCTATACCAGTTGGCAAATAATTACCTTAGCACCTTGAGTGATGCCCACCCCCTCTCTATGCCCACCTGCCCCACTGCCTCAGTCCCTTCTCCAGATCTCTAGACCTAAAGAACTAATCTATGGCACTGCAAGAGGGCTCAGCTCTATGACCAGCTTCTGTTCTGATTGGGCAGGATCTATGCCATATTGGTAGTAACTAGGCAATATATAATAAAAGCAAGTGCTAACAGCATTCAGAGGAGGGAGTAATCACTTCAGCTTGGGCCAGTTATTCAAACAGCTCTTGAGGCGTACACTGAGGATAGACTGATGGTTATGGTCCCAGCACTCAGGCTGCCGACAGTCTAATGAGGACACCAACATATAAACAAACCATTACAATCCAGAGTAGTTGCACAGAAGTATCTACAAAGTGCAATGGGAGGCAAAAAGGGGATAGTAGTCGATTACCCTGCCTGTGGGAGAGAAGAAAAGCAGTCCCATAAAATTTCACAGAGAAGGTGATGCAAGACCTAAGCAGTGAGGGATGAACAAGAGTTTGCAAGGCAGAGAAAGGAGGAAGACAAACCATTCCAAGCAGAGAGATACCAGCACTGTATCAGCCACATCCCAGCACAGCGTGTCAAAACAAGGAGATGACCAATGTGTAATGCCTGGCACACACTGTCAATAATAAATAACAATATATAATAAATATTAGAGATTTTCTTCTAGCAGATTTATTCCTCTGATTATGTTTTTAAAGGTTGATTCCAAAATTCATTTGCATGCTCTAAGCCTACACTAACTGAGCAAGGGACAGGGCAGTCAAGGTATCCTGGGAGGCACAGGGTCAGTCAGTTTGGAATGTAAAAATTAAGTACATGGAATCTGCAAATCAAACAGAGCCGAGTGCACTTGCTAGACGTGTGTAAGCAAAGATGAGGGAAGGACAGTGCTGCAGCCACCCAGACCCAAAGATGAGGGAGACCCAAGGTTGCTGCCATTGAGGAGATCACAGAGAGGTACTCAGCAAATACGAATTCTCTTCTCCTTTAAAGGGTGGTCATTTTCTAGAAATTAGACTTCATAAAAAGGCAAACAAAAAGCTTGTTTTGGTCTGCACTGGCTGCACCGGTCATCGTCATTTAAAGCCATTTGTTCAAGAGAAAGGAAGCATCCAGCGCCAAGGAGAAGGGAGTCCTCACCACTGCTTTCCAAAATTGTTGTCTGAGCTGCTCCTTCAAAGGAAGAGGCCATCAGTGCTCAGGAAGTGACAGAGGTTTCCGACAGTTTTAAAGGACAGTGTCTGCAGTGTGACCCGTGGTTCAAACTGCATAAAAATAAAAATTCACTGACAAACGATAACAACTACTTCCTCACTTTCCTATCCACTGAATCAGAGCCATTGTTGGGGTTGCAGTTCCTTGTCTGAATTAGGTTATTAAATCACAATGATGTTGGCCAAACATTCCAGTCACACACCATCAGGAAAACTTATCAAAAATGCCCCTTGTGTGTTAAGGCTGAAACACACACACACATACACTTTTGCACAAATAAAATCTAACCAGTACCAAAGGCATCTACAAAAACTTTGGTTTTTTTCCTCCTGAAAACCACAATGTTATGTGATATAGTGGAAAGAGAAAAGAACTTGAAGACAGATCTGAGTTTGAGTGCCAATTCTGCCATCTATTAGAGCTCGTTACTTCATGTCTTTGAACTTGTTTTATTATGTGTAAAATGAAAAAACTAATACCTATCCCAGAGGGGTCTTGTGATGATTAAGTTGGATAATACATGCATGCAAGTGCCCAGTAAGGGCCTGCAGGATGTGACGGCTTGATGTATTACTAATACATTTTTGTAGGGTATTATTAGCACGCACCTCCCAAGTCTAAAACCACTGCCAAACGTACATACAAACATACACAATGATACATGTTAGATGTTTAATATTGCCACTTATGAGGAAGAAACTGTGATATAAAACTTTAGCAATTTGTTCTGTGTTCACTTGAAAAACCATGCATGATACTGCAAAGTAAAATTTAAAAAAATATTTGCAGCTACCTTGGAACCAATGACAGCAACAGGGCAGTGACTTGGTGACAGTGAGAGCCTTTTATTCACCAAATATGATGTGGCCTGGTACATGATATCTTTTTGCTTTTGACTTTCTGTCCAGTTACCAGTCACCAGTGCTGTGACAGTGCAATATACCTTCAGTCCACATTCATCACTGTATAATTTATATAGCTCTGAGGGAAGGCACATATTGCAGAAATAAAACATGATTGCTTTGGATATCTTATTTATAAAGAATTTAAAAATAATCTGTGATAACACTTTTATCACTTCATATGCTGAAGATATGGATTATAAATCCATATCTCAAGGGACTGAGATGGCAGGATAATATTATTACAACCATGGCTCAACAGCAAGGCTTCTCATCAAAGTAGTTAAAGAGATTAGCTGAAATTTTCAGTCTAATATCCTTTAAAATGATAACACTTTATTAAACAGAAGAATAGGGCCAGCCCCGTGGCTTAGAGGTTAAGTACATGCGCTCCGGTGCTGGCGGCCCGGGTTCGGATCCCGGGCGCACACCAACGCACCGCTTCTCCGGCCATGCTGAGGCCGTGTCCCACATACAGCAACTAGAAGGATGTGCAGCTATGACATACAACTATCTACTGGGCTTTGGGGGAAAAAAATAAATAAATAAAATTATAAAAAAAAATACATAAATAAACAGAAGAATAGTACTATTATTCTAAACACAATGTTAAAAGATGAGACCAGTATCCAGGCTTTTAAAGAAAACGAAATACTTAGGTACAGTTAACTGGGCTTGACTCCCTAATCCAGGGGCTGGTAGACTTTCAAAAGCAGAGCGCCAAACAGGGGATCTTTGTTCCTTTGAGTTATCGGGCAGGAGGGCGATATGCAAGGACTTCTGCAAGTGGAGCGGAAGAAGAACATGTGGCAGCGACTAGTCCCTGCAGCGTAGATTAGGGACATTCACATGAATCTTATGAACTTATTCCAAGACAAATTTTGTACACGGACTGCTGGGAAAGCTTAAAATGGAGGATTTGCTGACAGAATTAGGGTAAGCTATACTGAGCATCAAGCTTAAGGGGACAAAGGTCTAAAGTAGTGACTTCACTCCTGCCTCACCAATTTAGTCTCCTCCTTTATTCCTTTGAGAGTACCTTTTTGTGACTATCAATGGAGGTCTCCTAACATCTTTTATTCTAGAATGTATAGAGCTACCCAAAAATATCTCATAGTCCGTTTTATCTTAGAAGGTTTCATAATCCCCTTCCGTGGTTAACAGTTTCCATTCATTTAAAGCTCTTCTTTCCATAACACAAAGCCAAAGTCAGAAGAAAATTCTGCATTGTTGAAACCTCCATTATGATTTTTTTGGTCTCCAAAATTACCCATCCTGGTGTTAGAAAGAGAATTGAGATTCCTCTTATTTCTCAAATTTATTACTATCTAATCTTGATTTCCTTAATAAAGGTGACTTCCACAATTGTCTCTAAATCAGGCCATGAATTACAAAATCTTCTGTCTATTCCAGAAATACAGTTAGTACAGAGGCAACATGGAGCAAGGGCTTTGATGTCAACAGAGCTTGGTTTAAATCCCGGTGCCTTCACTTATCAGCTGTGTGATCATGGATATATTACTTCACCTCTGAGCCCTTTATTTCTCTATAAAAAAGATGCCGTACCTTCCTCCAGAGTGAAAGACAAATATATTAGGAGCACTTACGTAGTACGTGTCACAAGGTGAATGTACCTACTCTGGTCAACAGAGCAGTGCTCTGCCCCACACCACTTCAACACCAAGCTATGCTCTTAAAGTTAACGAAAGCTTCAGAGAAGGAATACCCACAACATGAGTGTGTAAATGGAAATAGGGACAATATTGACCTCACAGTGTTGAGGGCCCATCTCCTACCTCGTCGTCTCTGACCCCCTATCCCAGGCTTTACTGACCCCCTTTCAGTTCCTTCAATACGGCCTGCTCTTTCCTAACTTAGGATCTTGTACGTGATACATCCCCACACCTGGACAGAAATCTCGATCATCTCCCTTCTCCTGCTAACTCCTACTCAGCTTTCTGGTCTCTGCTTTAACACTCCCACTGCCTAGAGGATTCCCTAAAACCCAAGACTTAGGACTCCATTGCAGATCCCATAACTACTTCCTTAAAGCACACATAACACTTGCAATTACTTGTCACTATCCTCTTTCCCACTAATCTGTAAACTTCAGGAGGTCTGTCTTTGCTTTCCACTTATCCCCAGCTACTAACACAGTGTATGGCACATAAGAAGAGCTCCACAAATATTCATTGAATGATTATATAACTGTGCTGCTTTACTACATAAATGTAAGGTATTATATCAGCTACAATACTGCTGTGACACTTCACTGTATCACATAACCAAATTGCAGAGCTGCTCAGAGAAAGCTCCTAAAGAAATCTGCCTTTTCCTAACCCATGTGGGCAGCCCTCACAATATGAGCAGCAAGAAAGAAAACACCTTGAGCTTGACAGACACACAGCAGCTGCCCCTCTCCAGTCGCAGCACTGGAGGGCAACTTGGAACTAACTGACGTGTATAATAGATAGTAAGGATTTACAAATGAACACAGTTAATTGGCCTCTGTTTGCAAATGAAAAACCAAAATCATAAAAAGAACTGCCTTTACTTTAGCTCTCTAATAAATATGGGCAGTTCACAATTACCACAGAAGTAGCCTTTAAGGAGACAATTTTTATAATGTGTTCATTCTTCGCCCTCCCCCTAGGCCTCACCCAGACAGACACAGAACAAAGAAACAACAGAAACTGCTACACTCCCTCGCAGGACTCTTTCTCTGTAGATACGCTGGGAGAAGCGTCAGCACAGGCAACCCAGCCACAGCTTCCAGATCATCAAAATAAGAGATGAGAACAAGTAGGCCTGTTTTTATTTGCCTGACATTCTACCTTGTTCCCCAAAAGCATTTTAGACAGTTGAAAATCAAGTTTCCATACTCTTCCTCTCCCTACACACACACACACACACACACACACTTCTCTTATCTCAGTGTGTAGGGGAAAAGATACAGATTCAACAAACATTTGCAAAGACAATAAGTAAAACAATGTGCAGTATGCTATGGAGGAGTATAGATACTTACAGGACATGGTTCCTGCTGTAAAAGCGGACTAAGACAAGAGTACAAAAGATTTTAACATAAGGCTAGAGCACATGCCATGAAAGAAGTATAAAGAAAGATCCGACCAATCACACACTTTCTGGGAGATTAAGAAATGGCTCCAGGAGGACCCAGTATCTGAGATGGAGCTTAAAAGATGGATGGGATTGATAAAGGAGGGAAGGCCATGGGAGAGTCAGTCTAGGCAAAGAGAACAATGTGGACTAAAGCATAGAAACAGGAAAGGAATGGGCATATGTGCAGAACAGATAGAAACTGGAAAGGTGGGAAGGCCTTGAATGCTGCAGGATTTTGTTCTTAATAAATTAACAATAAGGAATCATTGCAGGTTCTGAGTAGAAGAGTGGTGTGACTGGAAGAAAGGTGATTAATATGACCCATGGGGACGGCAGTGGAGGCAGAACTGCAGCTAGCAAGGACGGCAGTGGAGGCAGAACTAGCTAAAAGACTTCCAATCCAGGAAGGCAGTAACAGGGGTCGCAACCAAGGATGAAGGCCATAAGTGAAAATAACAGATATACTCTGAGGACGGAATCAACCCAACTTGGTAATTACAAGGGGTACAGGAGAAAGAAAAGCCAAAAATAACTGACATTTCAAGCTTTAGGGACTTTATACTTTCTGCTCGCTCTCTGATCCAGTGTTCCTTCCTCAAAGAAACCTTCCTGAGATAAAGCCTTTCCCATCCGCTGTACCCCATATTTACACATACATATCACCTTGCTTATTTCCTTCAAGACAATCATTACAATCTATAACTATCTTATTTATTTAAGGTTTATTTCTTTATTATCTACTTATTTCCTTACCAAAAAATAAGCTTCATATGAGCAGTCCATCTGTCATCTCCAGAACCATGCCTGACATACATGCAGACCCTCAATAAATATTTTTTAATAAGAGTGCAACTGTGAGAAAGCTGGACCAAGTCATAGCCAGATGAGTCTGGTTCTGAGTCAGACCTACAAAACCTCCAAGTAGAAACATCAGGAGGCAGATTGAGGTAGTGATTAAAACACATAACGCTCGGTATCTCAGTTTCTTTACCTATAAATTGGGGATAGAAGTACCAAGACCTCATAAGGTCTCTGTGAGAATTAATGAGCTAATATGTGTAAAGTGTTTAGATCACTGTCTGGTACATAGTAAGAGCTCAATAAATATTATCTATTATTACTATTATGATTATTCTTGGAGAAATGGGTCAGAGAGGGAGAGAGAGAGAGAGAGAGAGAGAGAAATCTATGGATTTGGGAATGATCTGCAAAGCAAGCCCTGAGATGAACCATGAGCTCTTATCTTTGAAAAGCAGACAGATGGGAGGAGTTGGAGACTTAGGGAGAATACAAGCTCTGGCCCTATTTAGGTGACCTTAACTCCTGCCCCCCTCTTCGACACAGGTACAAATTTCTCTGGAAACATTTCTTTCCTTTCCTCTCCCCCTCTTCTCCTCTTCCATTCAGCAAAACCTTAGGTTGAAATGAGGTAGAACAGGGCATTGTCCTCTTTTTCCCCCTAGCTCCACCAAAAGAGTTCCTCATCCCTGGCCCAACTGTGTATGGAACACAGAATGTAAAATACTTAAGGAAAAGATGGCAAAGCAGCCATGGCTAGGCAGCAAAAGAGGAACAAGAGCAGTCATCGGAGGCGACTTGATGGCTCGCCTCCAACCCAAAGGGGTTTACCCAGAGGCATGGTGCTAGGTGGTGACAGTCTGGAGTCCGAAGGTCCAGGTTCTGATGCTGCCACATACTGCTCATGTGAGCCAGGACAGGTCAACTGCTTTTTTCTTATAACAGATTATAAAATGATGCAGGTTCATTATAGATAATTTGAAAAATACAGAAAAGTATGAAGAATAAAATGAAACATCACCCATACCTTTCTACTATTGTTAATATTTTAGTATATTTTATTCTACTCTCTGTGCAGCTATAAACATATTTTAAACATATTTGACTGTCTCAAGTGGTAGTTGATTTCTCTCTCAAATCACTGGGCCTGGAGGTAGGAAAGGTATTCTCAGTGTCCCTAATTCTGCCTCCCACTTCCCCAACCCACTGCCTTTAAATATTATGTCATCAAACTATATTACCCCACTACCCCTCTTGCTACAATCATGTACTGACCCCTGCTTCCCTTTCCCTCATGCCTTGAAGATTTTAGCTCCTTGTTCACTGTCATTCCAACATAACTCCTTTCGAAAGTCTTGAGTGATTTCAATATCCTGGCTCCTGAGTTTCTTTTTCTCCTCTCCTCCAACGACCTTGTCCTCCACCTACCTTGGTCACTAACTCATGAGCAAACCCTAGATCTTGTCACTCCCAGTAACCGTAATCCTGCCACACTCTCAATTTCAAGTATTCTACTTCCTCTTATCTTTCCAGCTCATTCCCTCTACTACTATTATTCCACAAATCCTTCAACCTCATATTATCCACCCTTTCACTGTCCCTCAACCCATCCTCACTCCTCTCCTTACTTGGTTTAAATTCCAACGTCCATGAGTATAATCACTCTCTTGTATACACGCCTCAGCCCCCATGTCTCTCTCTCACTTTGTTTTACTCATTTGGCAAGAGGGTAATCCTGGTTAAAAAGAACTCTCCACCAACTCCACATCCATACCCAAGAAACTGAATGTAGTTTAAGAAGCATACAGCCATGTCAGGTGGTCTTACTAACTTGCAAGAGACTTCAAAACTGCCCTGCCATCAAACTTGATTTCCCTAATCCAATTACTTTCCTTCACTGCTAGAGGAGTATTTACATCGTCTGTCTTCCCCATTGTCCTCTTCCCCTACTACTCTCTCCCTTGGACACGTCCCTCCAGCCACGTTGGCCTCCCTGCAGTTGCTCCCACCAGGCGCAAACTTACCTCAGGATTTTTGTACTTGCTCTTCCCTATGTCTTGAATGTCTTCCCCCAGTGCCTAGAATAGTGCCTAGCACATAGTGGGCACTTAATAAAAATTGAGTAATGAATTTGGAAACACATTGTACATTCAGTTTTCTATTTTGTTTTTCATTTATCATTAATTCACGAACATTTCTCCACCTTGTAAATATACTTCAAGGCCATTATTTTTAAGGGCTAATAATATTCCATTGTATGGATATACCACAGATCATTTATAATTTGGGATTGAAAAACAGGAGATTTACAAGTGGGATATTTTGGATGTTTCCTCCTTTGATCTTTTCTGAATCTCAGTAGTTTCACCTCTAAAAATGAGGATAATATCCACCTCATAGCATTGTTATAAAGACTGAATGTGTGATATAAATAGATACAGACATCAGTTTTGTTACTACTGCTTACAACACAGAGGCATCATAATGTAACTGAATGAAAGATCATAAATCTTGGAAGCACAATATTGTCCCTTACTAGCTTGACCAAGACACTTAACCTCTATGAACCTCAATTAAACTATCTATTTTTAAAAGTGATTGAAAGAAAATTATTTCAAGCGAGGAAAAAAGTTAATTTCTATGCCTTAGTTACAAATATTAAATTATATCCCACTGATAAAAAGACATATATGTCCTCTTTATGTAACAGAAAACAGTTCACATTGATTTTGATATTTTCATGATAAGGGATGATTTAAATATTTTATTCTGAGTGGACGGGGGGAAGGTAAAGCCCTACATTAAGAAACTGCAAGATAAAATAAACATTTACCATTTATTGAGTGTTTACCAAGTGACATAACTGTGCTAAATAAGCACTTTACACATACCAGCTCATTTCACAACAAATCTGTGAGATGAGTAGTATAATTAGCCCCATTTTGCTGATTTTAAAAATGGAAGCTCAGAGTAACTTCTCTGAGGTTACTCAGGCAGTGGTAGAAACATAATTGGTTCTCAAACTTGTATGGTAGTCAAGCTTCATCAAGTTCCTGACCCTCCATTACTTAGATCAAGGTCAATTCATCATGTCTAAGAGGTGGACTACATGATCTCTAAGACTCTTTCTGACAATGATTCTGTGAGCAAAAACAGAAATCAGTTCAGAATTTACATAATATTTGCAACAGTATACTCCAGGTCTAAGAGGAAGGCCATCAATAGATGAACCAATAATAAGAAGAGGACAAGAAGGAAAAAAAATAAATAGAAGAAGAGAAAGAGCAATAGGCCCTTCCAAGGCACCCAACACAGCTACACTGTACTAGACACGAGGGCCACTGTGACAAGGGTGGGAAAGGGGAACCCAGAACGGGAATTGAAAGTAGAACAGTAAGGGATGTACATAAATTGAAATAGCTTAGCCCACTGATGTGACTGCCTCACAGTAAACAAGGAAGGAGCCGTAGGAAGGCCCTGCAGGAGTCAGTGGCCATAAGCTCAGTGCTGGGTCAAGATGCAGCGTTCTAACATAAACACTGGCCAGTAGTTAAATAGGAATAGTTGAGTACAGATGACTGACCACTAGGTTTCTAGAAGAGGCATTACCACAACCATCATGCATTTGGATCAATCTGAAATGTATAACACTCTGGAGACTGCGGTTTTAGGACAGAGCGGGGAAGGAACCAGCAGGTACTCTATTAAGTTCCTTAAGTTCCTACCATGTTCCAGGCACTGAGCCTCAATGTCCTCATAATGACATTGGTAGATGTGATAGTTAATTTTACATGTCATCTTGGCTGGGCCACAGTGCCCAGATATTTGGCCAAATATTCTGGATGTTTCTGTGAAGGTGTTTTTTGGATGAGATTAACATTTAAATCAGTGGACTTTGAGTAAAGCAGTTTACCCTCCATAATGTGGGTGGGCCTCATCTAGTCAGGTGAAGGCCTGAATAGCACAAAAGACTGACCTTTCCTGAGCAAGAAGGAATTCTGCAAGCAGACTGTCTTTGGACTCAAACTGCAACTCTTCCCTGGGTCTCTAGCCTGCCTGCCTACCCTGCAGATTTCAGACTTACTCACAATCATATGAGCCAATTCCTTAAAATAAATCAGTCTCTCTCATTTATTTAGACACATCCTATTGGTTCTGTTTCTCTAGAAAACACTGACTAATACAGTAGATATTATTCTCTATTTCACCACTGAGGAAAATGATGGCCTAAAAGGACCCATTCTCCACTCCCCCTTATCTGAGGGGCCTGGGTGGGAGGTGGAGGGTAATGAGAAGCAGAGAAACTTTGTAACCATAGGCCACACATCCCAAGGAGCCCTTTACACCACTGCATCACACATGGACCTAGAGCCTCGATATACCCAAGTCACATACGATCCTTTGTCTAGTCTCTTGATTCAATTATTTTGGATAAAAGAAATCAAATATTCCTACTAAATCAACCATTTGAAGATTTTGAAAGAACAGGAAAAATAACTGGTAAAGAATGGAAACAGGGCCAGCCCTCTGGCATGGTGGTTAAAGTTCCGCACACTCTGCTTAGGGTTTGGATCCTGCGTGCAGACCTATACCACTCGTCAAGCCATGCTGTGGCAGGGACCCACATACAAAATAAAGGAAGACTGGCACAGATGTTAGCTCAGGGCTAATCTTCCTCAAGCAAAAAAAGAGGAAGATTGGCAACAGATGTTAGCTCAGGGCAGACCTTCCTCAGCAAAAAAAAAAAAAAAAAAAAAAAGAATGGAAGTAAAAGATAAAAAGAAAAGTAAACAAAAAATGATTTGTATCAATTAAATGATGGTAGACTTTGCTTCGCTTAGGCTTTCTTTGGATAATCATTCACTCACTCCCTCAACAAATATTTATTTTGTATTTTACACTTCATGGGCTCCTCTGGGTAGTGGAGAGTGCTACCTAGGTGGGGGACAAATACAAAACAGTAACTGTGCAGAGTGAAAAAAGATCAACAAAGTTGCCCTAAATTTAAGAAAGTTTCACAGAAGAGGTGACATTTCAGCTGGGGGATAGAAGTGTGAGTTTAACTAGTGGAGAAGAGGGACGGTGTTCCAGATAGAACTTCTGATGCAGTAAAATTCAATTGAGTCTATATTCTATGTTGCTCAAAGTGTATGTGTGTGTTGGGGGGTAGGAGGAGAGGGGGGCTTATGGCAGGATATGAAGCTGGAAAGGCCAGCTGGGGTTATGCAGTGAGGAACAATGCCAAGGATTTTGACCTTTACCCTGCAAGTAATCAGAGTTATGAAGGATTTCTAAGCAGGGGAGAGACAGGGCCATGGGCTAAGCATTTTTACAGAGACCATTCATGGAGCTTATGTGTCTATAAGGACAACTGGGAATAGCTTGGTCAGCTGGACAGATACAACCACAGATAAAGAAAATCATTATAAAGTTTGGTAAAAATTAAACCTTGAATAAAAACTAAGCCCTATAGTTATAATAATAATGTTTAATATTAAAAGACATAAAAGTATTTCATGTGCTCTAACCAAAAAACTTAAAGGTGGTTTATATATACATAGTCAGTCTCAACCAAAAATCTATGGTCCAGAAGTTGGCAACTATAATAACCATTATTATGCAATAAACACATATTTTCTCAAAAAAACAAAATAAAACTCAATTGCAGTCGATGTAAGGAAAATTATTATTATGGTAATAAATATATATGTGGAATCTGTCCTAAAATATTAACTAAATATAAGCCAGAGGGCAAAAAGTGGCTGAGTAAAGCCAAACATATTTTGCAAATCACCAAAAACGGAAAAAGAACAGGCCTTAAATTATCTTTCTAAGGAGTAAAGTGGTCAAGAAAAGCAGGTACAGTGAAGGAATATAAATTCGGAGCTAACAGATCATTTGTTCTCTTCTACCCTTTTGTTCCCCTCTTTTACTGCTGATAGTTCTCTCTTTTTCATCATTCCTAAAGAGATTTTAGAGATCCTCACTCCAATAGTTTCCCTTCAGTTTTACTATAGCAAAGGAACTCTGTCTATAGTAAACAGTCGCATACACAATCCCAGTATATAAAACAGATAAAAGCAGAAAGCTCAGGCTGAAAGAGGCCAGCGAGAGGGGGTACTAGAGCACCCAACTTGGCCTCCACTTGGGCCTTCCCCCACCGTCCCTCTGAGACAGTTCCCCAAAGAGCCCCTAATTTTCCTCAGCAAAGTGTGAAACACACTGCTCCTTGTCCAAACCTCTCAATTTACAAATGAGGAAACTGTAGCCTAGAGTTAATTCAAGTGAGCTGCCTGAGAAAAAGACCCCTGTTTCCTGGTACCTCTGCTAAAATTAAAATGCTTTCTCTTCCTCATAAGCTCTAATTTAAATTTCTGGGTTAAAAACCATTTCTTATATGTTCTTCTACAAGTTCATACCATCCCTCTATCCCAAATTCCTATTCAAAATTCATATAGGTCAGTAACCATGAATTTAATAAATGAGGTCAGATACTCTGCTAGAGATATGTCATCTGCTCTCATTTAACCATCATCAAATCCCCAGATCAAGAAACTGGGCTCAGAGAGTCAAATTATCTCTTCCAAGAGAGAACTTACCTAACTTATCCAAGGTCACAGAGCTGGCAGAGTGGAATCTTGGTCTATCTGACTCCTAAAGTCAAATCTCAGACTCTTGTACCTCTAATCCCAATCTTTCCCAAATCCTTGCCTATCTTTACACAGGCTCCTAGAAATACAGAACTATAAGGGATCCTGTCATTTCACACAGGATGTACTTTTCCACCCAGGCTTGTTGGGAATGCCTCATGCTGCGGCCAAGCACCAAGACATCAAGCCTGCCTTAAACCTCTGAACTCAAGCTTCAGAACCAGAGAGATGCTAACCTCCACCTCCTCTCCCACTCCCAAATCTTGACACACTTCCCTTACAAGCATGAGCTACATATATATTCAGTCTTACGGACAATAGGGAAGGTTAAAAACTCTTAGTAAAAAGACTACAAAATCAACTTTGAGCCGAGCATGAGACGACAGGCTGGCATTTTAAGTTTAATAAATATTATATATTATCTAATAAGACACTGGAAATTTGTATTTAGGGGCTGCTTTGGGACAAAGGATGACTGTCACACGGAATAAGGACCAGAGTTGGCATTAAATAATTTGAATTTGGTGGGAGGTCAAGGGAATTTGGATTAGGGCATCCTCTGGGAAGAGGAGTTGAAGTGACTGTTGCGGTCAATTACAGAAGAGTGTGGAACTAGGACTGATATTAAATTGTTGTTAACGGGAGTAGAGATTTTAAACAGAACTGAGACTTAGGGCACCATCTAGCAAGTGAGAGCCAAAGATCGGACAGGTCCTAGGCATTAGGGGTCTGAAATTCCGGGTGGGCTCCGGTGGCTGGGGTCCTGTCGGCTGGGCTGGGGACTGAGAAGCCCTAGTCCCTCTCACCCACCCCCCTCCCCGCCTTACCTTCTGTTGGATGTAGTGAATCGAGTACTTCATGGCTACGGCGGGGCGGGATGTGAAGCTGGTTGACAAGTGCAGGTTGCTGAGGGCCTTCAGGGCCGGCGGTACGGGGACAGCGGCCCCGGGGGTCAGGAAAGCCAGGAGCAGAAGCAGGAGGGCGCGGCGCCCCATGGCTCAGGCTGGCGTCTGCAGTCGGGGTGGGAAGGAGACCAGCAGATGCAGGCAACTTGAGCAGGGTCCGGCCCGCAGCTCCGCCCGCCGCAGACACGCTCCTCCCAGGAGAAACCCAAAGCCACCACGCCCCTCAGCGACACCGCCCCAACCCAGGTTACCCAAGCCACATCGCCCCCGTCCCCATCCCAGAGGGCGCCGCATTTCATTTCCCTGTCATGCTATCCCCTATTTAGGTCCACCTTCATTGCAGTCACACTCCAAGTCTGTCCTTATCATTCCAGGGCTTCCTCCCACCTGACCGCCGAATCCCATCCTTAACTATACCACCCCCAAGTCCACCTTTCCGCCAGGTCACCCTATATCCTCGCCTTTACCATCCCCGCCAGATTCTGCCGTCTGCCTCAATCCCATTGCCACACCCCTTGCCCTCTGCAAATCCCCTATAATAGTAATAATAGTAGCTCCCATGACAATTTAGTGGTCGTTCACTACATGTCACTATTTCACTAGGCACAATGGCACACACATCATCTCGTCTAACTCAACCATCACAGCAATCTCGTGCCTCGTGTATGATTGTTATTCCCATTTACAGATGAGGAAACTGAGGCTCAGAGAGATGCGGGGGCTTGCACCGGGTCACTCGGATAGGAGCAAGTGGAGCACGGCTTCGCAGACCGCTCGGTGTGGCTCCTTGCACCGCACCTCCAGTACGTCGGCCTAACCACCTCCTGTGGTACTTCGCCCGTGGGTCACCCCAAACCTTCGTCTTGCCGGAAAAACCCATCCCTTACGGAGGTCGCCCGGCGGCCACTCAGTCCGCGAATCTCGCTCGGACCCTGTCCTTGCTAGGTTACGCTCCCTTTCTCCTCCTGGCACCCGCTAGCCCACTGCAGACCCCGTCCCCCCTCCTCCCACCACCTCCCCCGGGCCTTGCCGTCCTCCTCGGGCAGAGCCCCCTCCCTTCTCCACGGCTCCGCCAACCTCCCCCACCCAGATTCCACGCCTCCTGCCAGTCACCCGCTGAACCCCAGTCCGAGGGGCACTCCCGCCGGATCCCACCCTCCCGGGATCCCTACGCCGAGCTGGGTCAGCGCTGCCCCAAAACCAACTTTCCAGACTGTACTACTGCTGCACCAGTCGAGGAAAAACTTTCCCCAAATCCTGCCTTTACCCCCAGTTTAAAGAAAATGGTCGTTCCCAATGCTCACAGGATCTCGTGGTTAATCTCCTCCCTCGGCGGCGCCTTCTTCTGATTGGCTCTGAGGAACCAAGGCCAAAGCGTCACTTCCGGCGGAAGGGGACGCGGGAGATTCGATTGGAGGGTGGTCGGATTGTGGCTGAGGCCTGCCGGCTGAGTCCCGCCAGCTGAGTCCCGGAGCGTCGCCCGGGCAGGGTCCCTGTCCTCTGCCTCAGGTGAGGAGCGGCGGGGAGAGGTTCTCGGGGAGCGCAAGGGCTGGAGACGGCTAACGAGGCTTTCAGCGTTATTATGAATGAGACTCAGAGCATTGTCTGTTGTTTTTCCAGGAGTGGAAGTATGTTGTTCCAGTATGTTGTTTTCCATTGTATGTTGTTTTTCAGTCTCTTCTATAACAGGGCGGTCATGAGGGGAGAAGGGTAAAAAGGTCAATCGTTTTAATTTTCGACAGTGCTATTGCATCGCTCAGCGAGCGTTTATTGAACATTTACTGTGGCATCGAGCTAGACACGGGTGAGCATCTGGAACCGGAAATACAGAGAGGAAAGGGTGCTACTCCAGCTTTTGAGATGCTCAGAGATGCATATTCAGCTGGCTGCTATGCCAAATAAAACGTGCTGAAAAGGGGTCTTTCCCAAACTGCATCGGTGGCGCAGAGGGAAAAGTGCTTAATGGAGCGGTGTGCTGGAACAAGAAACTTGAAAGTTTTCTAGATTCCTTCCTTCTCTCTCTCATCCAGCCAGTCATACTAGCCTCTTGCATATCTCAAATCCGTACACTTCTCGCCACTTTTACTGTCATTACTTTGGTTCAGCACCATGACTGCTACAAAGCTATGAAAGGAGCCTCCCAGCTGATTCTCTTTCTTTCAACCTTGTTACCTTCCAATCCAGTCTCCACATGGCCAGGCTGATAAAGCGCAGATCTTAGGGCATTCCCCATTTAAAACCTTTTCATGGCTCCTATTTGCCCTCAGGTTTAAGTCTAAACTCCTTAACATGGTTTACAGGGCCCTTCTTGTCTGGCCTTTGCCTACCTCTCCAGCTTTTTTTTCCTCCACTGTAGCCCTGGGCTCCAGCCATACAGAATGTCGTTGTGAATTCCTCAAATGCACCATCATCCCTTGCCTCCAGACCTCTTCTAACCTGGTCCCCAACCTGGCTAATTCTTACTCATTCCTTAGGTCTTCATTAATGAAGTCTTTTTTGTGTGTGTGTGTGAGGAAGATCAGCCCTGAGCTAATATCCATGCCAATCTTCCTTTTTTTTGCTGAGGAAGACTGGCGTTGGGCTAACATCTGTGCCCATCTTCCTCTGCTTTATGTGGGAGGCCACCACAGCATGGCTTGACAAGCAGTGCCTCGGTGTGCGCCAGGGATCTGAACTCGGGCTACCAGCAGCGGAGTGCGCTCACTTAACTGCTACGCCACGGGCTGGCCCCTATGAAGACTTTTAAGTCAGGAAGCCTTTCCTGACCCTGCACAATTGGGTCACAAAGCACCCAGTAGTTAGTTATTCATTCTGCGGGTAGTTTCTAAGTTCCTCCCTGCTGTGTACCAAGAATTGCTCGATGCTAGGATTACAATGGTGAACAAGATAGACAGAATCCTGTCCTAATGGAACTTAAACCCTTTTATGGATGGACTTAAGAAGAATAACAGGAGAACCTATTTGAGTTAGGTTGGTCTGGGAAGGCCTCTCTGAGGAGTTGACATTTAAATTGAGGCCTAAAAGACGAGAATGATCCAACCATGCAAGAGAGAAAAGGAAGAACATTCCAGAGTGAATCAATTGTGCGAGGCCCCTGAGGCAGGAAAGAGCTTGACATCTTAGTGTTCGAGAATCTAGGAAAAGACTAGTGTTGCTGGAACAGATTCAGAAAGGACAGTTGTATGAGATGAGTCTGGAGAGATGGGCAGGGACCTGATCTCACAGTTATGAGGCTAGTGCAGCAGCGTAAACAGGAGATGATGATGGTTTGGAATAAAGTGGTGGCAGAATATATGGAGGAGAAAGCAAATGATGGTTTTTAGGTATGGAAATAGACTCAAGGACTTACTGATGGGTGTAATGTGGGACTTGAGGGAAAGAGAGTCATGAAGGATGACTCCTAGATATCTGGCCTGAGTTGCTGTTTGGAGAGTAGTACCATTTACTGAGATGGAGAAAACTGCAAGTAAAGGAATTTGAGAGGAAACTAAGAATTCAGGTTTTTTACCCACTAAATCTTGAGATGTCTATGAGACATCCAAGTGTAGTTGGCTCTCAGGTAAGCAGTTGAGATGGGGAAGTCTGGAGCTTGCAAATACTGTGTGTACCTTTGTGTGACTTCATTGGTAGTTATACATTAGCCAATAGATTATAAACTCCTGGAACACAAGAGCCTGTTTTCTCTATCTGTAACCCTGTCCCATTCCCTATCCCTAGAATAGTCCTTTCCCTATCATAAATGTAATAGACAGACTGTGTGTTGCACTCACTAAGATTTTCTGGCTAATGTTTTAAAAATATTTTTCACCAATATTTCTCGAAACAAAAGAGGTTTTGTCCCTTTGGTTTTTTGTTTGTTTAATTTTCTGTCTCCTGCCTGCCTCTCTCTTCCCTTTCGAGAATTTTCGTGTTAATGTCAGTAAATCATTTCTCAGGGACTTGTTATGACTGCCTTTAGAAAAATTAGACAAAGTATGCACCCTTGGAGGAGATCATTAGATACTTTTAAGAAACAACTCAGAACAGCCAGCCACCCTTCCCATAGCTGAGGACTCTTGGCCTGTAAAATATGGAACAGAAAATCTGAAAGCAACAAAGTGACAAAGATTTTCTTGCAAAGCAAGAACGGTTTTTGAGGAATGAAGAAAGAGAGGAAAGTTAGTTCTATCTCTTTTTCCGTATGTCATTAGAACTGGGGACTGTTTTTTAAAGGAGTGATTTCATCCTTTGGCCACAGTCTGGAAACAAATACAAATAGTTTAAGTGTGAAGCTTGAGCAATGTAATGGACTAGAAAGACTGGTGAGCTACTCATCAGGAGCCATAAATGCCAGACCTGATTCCACGTACTTCTTGACCTTTAATTAGTTAATTTCTCTAAGTGGATCGGATAATGATGTGAAAGCATTTGAGAACTGTAAAGCCGTCAAAAGGAATTATGAGCCCAACCAGACTGTAAACTTCGTTAAAATATGATCCACATCTCACACTTCTGTCTTCTCTTCATCACCCTCCCCATATGCCAATTCACACTCTTAATTAATTTTTTCTCCATGATCTAACATTTAATAAGGATTATTCTAGATTTTCTAATCTAGCCCAAAGGAGAAAAAAAGTGTGTCGGTGTATATTCATACATTGGCATGATTTTTCATAGACTATTAAGGTGCCTTCTAAGAACTTGGTAATGAGGAAGTTAAAATGAAAAGTCACCAAATAATAGATTAGAGCAAAGAATTACAAGGTAATCTGAAAGAGACTGAAGTGCCCTCAGGCTTTACGATTTAAGTATAACCGCGTTAATTACAGGCGTTGTTCACCATTAGACAGCCCCAATGGCTGGGCCAGTGGTTTTCAAGTATAGGCAACATAAGCATTCTCAGGCCCTAATCCCAGACCTACTGAATCAAACTAAGTTGGGGCCCAGAAACCAGTGTTTTATCAAGCCCTCCAGATGATTTTGATGCACACTGAAGTTTGAGAACCACTTGGCTAGTATAAAAATGGGATGCAGGGGTGGTAATCAGTGAGCCTGTATATCTGGGCCCATTGACAAAACCTTCTCTAGTGTGAAAAGGATGCATCAACAATATTAGCCTGAGTCTATTAAATATCTGATTCACCTAACACCCCATCTTCAAGCAACTTTCTGTTTATAATTTGGCATAAGATGTGTCCCTTCCCTATAACGGTAATTTTTCATCATAAATTAGTAAAGCATCTTTGGATTGTGATTTAGCTCCCCATATGGCTTGGCTTGACTAGGAGAGGAAGCAAGTGTTCTAGAGTATTCCGTGTTAAATTAAAAATGCACTAAAGAGGCCGGCCCTGTGGCGTAGTGGTTAAGTTTGGCATGTTCTGCTTCGGCGGCCCAGGTTCACGAGTTTGGATCCCAGGTGCAGACCTATGCCACTCATCAGCCATGCTGTGGCAGCAACCTACATATAAAGTAGAGGAAGACGGGCACAGATGTTAGCTCAGGGCTAATCTTCCTCACCAAAAGCAAACAACAACAACACTATAATGTGTTTGCCTGGACCTCACATATTTTAGTAAGTGTAAGTCTATCAGAGTCTTCATTCCTGGTTGTTGACTTGGGTAATCTTGGGCCTTCAAAACAAAACCCAAGGGAAGCCCTAATTAGTTCCCATCAACCCACTGTAACATTTACACTTTTCTCCCTCTCCTGCTCAACCTCTTTGTTTCTACTTTTATGTGTGAGAGATTGAGAGGACCCAAGGTTTTCTTTGTATGCTATTGCTAAGTTCTCTACCTAGTGTTTTTATTATATTTATTGATTTTTCTAATTATAAAAGTAATACACTTAGAAAATATTTTAAATATGTAAAGCAAATAGAAATCACTTTTAATGTGACAACTCTGAGAGAAAATACTTTCCAAAAAAAGATTATATATTTTCCTTCTTTCTCCCCATTCCCCCCAGCTAAGAGCAAATCAGTCCCCTTGTTATATTTTCTCCTGATATTATGTACATTTCCATTATAGAATTTGCCACAAATTCAGTTAAATTTTTTGTGTGGTTATCAGCTTAATATCTGTCTCTTGCACTAGACTATAAGTCTAGTGACCAGTTAGGGACCTTGTTTATTTTGTCCATCATTTGTATTATCCCCAACACCTGGTATTTAGGAGCTGCACAACAAATAACTAAGTAAATATATTGAGCTTATTAAATTGGAATATGTTTTGCTGGCTATGATGGAGCTGAACTAAATATAATACTATATCACCATCCTTCCCAATAAAATTGAGAAGAAAGATAAATTGCAAGAGATACCACATATGAAATTGTTCCTAAGTCTGTCGTCGTATTTTCCTAACTTTAGTATTTACTGATTCCTAATGCTTCATTCAGTTATGCCTCCATCATGAATTCACCATGCTGCAAGGCAAGCAGTAGAGAGGGAGACAAAGCAAACTAGATGACAAGTACCATAAAAGGAAATACTATGAAAACAGCAAAGGGAATAACTAACAGTAACTGCCTGAAAGGGTATTATTGCATTTTTGTCCACCAGACAATGAATGGGAAGTCTTTTTGCCATTTGCTAGGGTTTACCTGTTGAAACACAAATAGTAAAAATAATTAAATGATCTTTTTCATTTCAGTTCTCAAATTTGCCCTTGAGTTATAAATATTTTTCTAGACCTACTTATTTAATCCACTAGAGGGCAATAAACCCTTAAATAAAGACAATTTAACCAATCTTCCTTTAAAAATATAACAATTAATGCTTGCACAATTAATTTAGAAATTAATCCCCACGTATCTCCGCTATATAAGTTTTTCATTTATTGATGATTTGTCTGCCCAATTAGACAGTAAGCATTTTAGGACAGGAAGTATCTTATTTTTCATTGTTTTCCTCACAACACTTAGCACAGTGTCCTAGTCATCTTACAGGTTTAATCCATTTCCTGAAGTTTGAATTTGATAACAATTGTGTAAAGAATATGATTTGATGAATGTCTGCATAGTTGTGGTACAATATAAAATTCTATTTTAGAGCCCTAAAGAAGATAATCTTTGCTCATAATATGACCACAATTAAGGAAAAAAAATTGAAAATGAGGATAAAATGTAAATAATGATTAAGTTTTAAGTAAGGTGCTATATATGAAACTACTCTATGCACTCTAATGCATATACAAATATAAAATTACTTTATGATTTGGTAAAATTGTGTTTTATATTTAATGGTATATGGCAAAACTATCTTAGGAAGAAGAAAGCTGAAAATTTGGAAGAAAGATAATAGCTGAAGTTCAGATTGACAATTTTTGAACTTGGCACTGGGAATATAAAAAGCTGGTCCTTCTACGATCTTACTCTGGTTCCAGAAAAACATCTATTAAACAGATAAGTTTACTATAATGTGGTAAGTGATAAATTAAGAAGTAGGGTCACTTAGCCTGGGAAACCTTCCTGGGGATGAGGACTCCTGAGAAGGACCTTAAAGAATAAGCATTAGCCAGGAGAGTGAAAGAAAATTTTTAGACAGAAGGAAGAGTGAAAACAAGCAAAGGCACAGAAATATGAAACGTATTGTGGTAGGGGGTGTTTGGGGATGGAGAGGGGAACAAAGAACAACTCAGATTACTTTTGTGTTCTTGTTAGCTGGTGCATAAAGAACAAGGAAGAGAATCAAGAGAAAAGTCATTAGGGAGAATAAAACCAAATAGAATAGAATAGACACAGAAAACAAATGGTAGGACTATAGAAATGCAGTAGCATAAGATGTAGGAAAAATAAAAGCCATCCTCTTTTAGTTAATAGAGAAAGGCTTTCTTAAGTGGACTTTAAATGAAAAAGGAGGAAAATCCTATAATATGGCATATACCTACTCTGATAAAAATTTTCTTAAATTGCAAGATTTTGCTTATAGTTTTCATTTATTCAATGACTTGAGAACTTACTAGGTGCCAAGCACTGGGGCTATAGTAGAGCACAAGATTGATTGATTGATAGGTAGGTAGGTAGGTGGGTAGATAGATAGATAGATAGATAGATAGATGCCTGTCTTCATGAAACTTTCAGACTAATGGAAGTAGAACAAACAAAAATATATCAGATGATATATGCATTTTCATGGTTGCATATATCATAAGCATGATTAGTACCATGAAGGAATACAATATGTGATATAGGATCTAAGAGGAAGGGAGTGTCTACTTTGAAATAAAGTGGGGCTCTCTGAGGGGTAACATTAAAGATTGAAGGATGAAATGAGCCAGCTATTTGAAGAACTAAGGGAAGAACATTCTAGGCAAAGAGAAAGGTAAGCAGAAAAGCCCAAGAAGAGAAATTGTCTGGTGTATTTGAGGAGCAGAGAGAAGGCTAGCATGGCTTGAGGTGCATTGATTAAGGGAGAGTGTGGTCCAAAGTGAGGTCAAGGAGGTGGGGCTAGATGACCTAGGGCCTCACAAGCCATGGTAAAGAATTGAGGCTTCATTCTAAATAGCGAGATTTTAAGCAGGTAAGAGATGACATTTTCAGGAGGGAGCTTTGCACTATTTTATCTCCCCTTGCTCGTGAGTAGGTGTACCACTATGTTACACCCTACCCCAAACTGGAGTTTAGAGATGAAGAGGGAAGGTGCCTTTGCTGACATACATCCATCATTTGTTGAGTTGGCAAGGAACTTCAGGTTAGTAGCACTGATAATGGCAATGTTCTGTGACCCTTCTTTCTGCCTTCCCCTTGTATCCTATGTCACCTACTCTACCTCATCCTTAGACATTGCCAGGTGACCTAAGATGACAACCAAATCTAGGAATACGTATTTGCGTTTGGTAGAACCTTATTAGTCATGTATACCCAAGGGTCTCAAAACAAAGATAACAACAAAGAATTAGGCAGGATTAGATTTTTTATTTTTTCTGTGCTCCCTTTAATAACATAGATTAGTGCTTGATATAAATCTGTTTATCTTTCATCTTTGCAAATTTCTATCTTACTGCCTTAGGGGGCAAGATTTTATTTTCACAGAAATATTATTTTGATTGATGAACAGGATTAGTGTCACTTTTAGATCTCCTTTCCATAGTCACCACATTTCTCAAGTTATGATCATTGTTAGGTAGAGCTATACCTAAAAGATTCTATTAAGATTCTTTAAACCGAAAACTTCTACTTTGTCAAAATTTGTTGATGCCAATCTCAGAAACAGTTCCATCCATTTTCAGAAATTGAAAGCTTTTGCCATGTGTTTACAAATGAAAATTTATTCATTGTTATAGCTTTATCTTAAACATGTACAGAGACTTTTATTTCAGCACATTTGTATTATGCTGTAAATAAGCTAATCAATTTTTAAATTTTGATAAGCCAACATTTGAATTTTAAAAAGAAAGTATAAAAGAAGAGAACATTGCTGTTTTATTGTTTTAATTCTCTGATGTGTTTTATTACAAGGACCCTAATGCACTTTGAACTCTCCTTTGACCACGTAACATTTTGATTTTTCTCTTTGCAAAATCTCAATTGTCTTTTGTTTTCTCTTCAAGCTATGTACAAATGTGCACACGGAAATCTAATAAAGTGATTTTTTTGGCTAAAAAGAACCATTTTCCACCCATTTAGTTTCTTTAGAAGATTCACGTAAGTTCACTTAAGTTCCTTTCTATTAATGGTAGAAACAGGTTCTATATAGCTATTCTTATAAAGATGCGAAAAAAGCGAAAGATAGTCTTTCTTGAATTACTGGGATGGAGCATTTATTCAAAAACAGAATGTTTGTTTGAGCTACTGTTTTAAATTTTATTTTCTTACTACCAATACTTTTAATTAAGCAGAAAAAGAAAATTAGTTTTTTGATACATTGACACTTACTACAAAAGACATCTGTTGGCTTTGCAGTGGAAGTTAATTGGTTTTCCTGAGAAGTAGGTTATGCACATACAATTAAAAATTTGCCATTCACCCCATGGCTATTTTGTTTTGCAGGCCACAGTGAGAACACATGAGTAGAAGAAGAAAATTTCTTCTTGCCTCAGTTCTTGCTCTCCAGAATTCGAGTTTTATATATCCTTCATGTGAGAAGTGCCTCTCTCGGGTACTCCTGGTCTCCAAAAGGTAAAAGTAAAGCCTGTAAGCGTGAGAGAGGAAATACAAGTGTATGCTGTAGATTTCCTAAGGCTCAAGAGCAAGTAGGATTAAATTCACCATACCAAGACATAAGATTCTCCTGGGTTGGTTCTTCTGTAAATCCTAGAATAGGATTGGCTGCTAATCCTCTATTACTAGAGGGAAGTTTCAAGTTACCTCTTTAAGTCTTTGCTAAGTACCTGCTTCAGAGAAGAAAAATAACTTCTTGGAGAGTAAGTCCCAATCCTGGTGCAAAAACTTAGCCCAATTCTGCCATATGCCTGGAAATAGTATAGGGGTTTTGTTTGTTTTCAGTTGATTTTTGCATGATCCCCAGATTATTTTTTTAAATAAATAAACTCCTTGAGAACTGGGACTATGTTAAGGTAATCTCTGTATTCGTCAGCAGCTTGAACAGGGCTTGGCACATAACACTTTATTATGGTGCTGAGACGCAGGCCAAGTATACCCGAGAGCCTAAGATTCTTCTCTGATCTTTATGGAGTATAAGTGAGGGGTTAGGATTGGAGTTCCTTAAGAACACTTTCTCTCTGCCTGGAGAAGAAGATAAAGATGTCTAGTAAGTACCTGGTAGTGTGTAAGAGTAGTATGCCAGCAATATTCTGAACTAGTCTTTTTGTCTCATTAGCATTGCATAAGGAGGAGTTGGCAGTTCCAACCCACATCTAGACTCTAAGTCATCTTTCCAGTAGTTATCCATGTTCCTTTATGAAAACATTCTCTCAAGTACTGATTTGTAAACTCTGAGAGAAAGACCCTTTTTGTATTTTTCATCATTAAATCTTCAGCATTCAGCCTAGGGTCTAGTTCATAGAAAATACACAACAAATGTTTGTTAAATGAATGAATAAATGACAATGTGGTAGTGTCTTAGGTTCACCCATTTTCAGATTTCTACCTGTTATTTGAAAAAACTAAAACCCAGGGGCTATTTGCCTTTGATTAGGATCTATTCTTAAAAACAATGTGGTGTAATGGAATGATTTCAAGCTTCAGAGAACGCAACAGGATTGCATATATGCTCTGACACTTGCTAACTGTATGATCTTGGGCAAGATACTTAACTTCTGTGAATTTAATTACTCATTTCTAACGTGAGATAATAATACCCATAATGTGAGATAATGTAGAGTTAGAGATAGCGACAATAGTGACATGTATTAGGATTTCCAAAATGGTAGCTGTTATTATTACAAATCTATTACAAGCATACTTTACTTATTGCAGTATATCATGGTGATTAAAAAGCATAATTCTCTGGAGCCAAACTGCCTGCATTCAAATCCCAACCCTGCTGTTTATAGCTGTGTCGATTTGCGCAAGTCACTTAGATTATCTGGGCCTCAAAGTGGGGAAAGTAATATCTGCCTAATAGGGTTGTTGTAAGGATCTAAGGGGTTAATATACATGAAATGCTTAGAACACTGTGGGATATATAATCAGTAATATATAGACGTGAAATATTTTTAAAAGTCTGGATTTTTTCCCGAGTCATTTCTTTCTCTTTTATTTTGTGAGGAAGATTAGCCCTGAGCTAACATCTGTTGCCAATCCTCCTCCTTTTGCTGAGGAAGATTGGCCCTGGGCTAACATCCGAGCCCATCTTCCTCTACTTTACATGGGACACCACCACAGCATGGCCTGATAAACGGTGCGTCAGTTCGAGCCTGGGATCCGAACTGGCAAACCCCCAACCGCCGAAGCGGAGCGCACGTGAACTTAACAGCTACACAACCGGGCAGCCCCGCAAGTCATTTCTTTTAAAGACAATCTGCAACAAAAATTGAGGTTGGATAATACTGCCATTGTTACCTCTGTAGACATAATAACAATAGATAACATGAATGAATGTTTACTGTATGCTAGGAGCTTTGTAATCATTTTATCTTTTAATACAACAGTCCTATGAGGTAATGCTATTGGTAATGCCAACCGTCAAAGGAGAAAATTAAAGCTTAGAAAAGTTCAGTAACTTGCCCCAAATCACACGGCCTGCTAGTTAGTGGCAGAAACATAGTTAACTTTAAACAATCTGGCTGCTGTCTACATTCATAATCACTACGTTGCCTCCAGATTAGCAGTGGAATTTGTATCCAGAATGACATCTCCCTCTCTCTTTCCCAGAGTTTAAGATGCCCCAGGAAAGGGAAGCTCTGACTGGACCTTTAAGTACATGAAACCCACAGCACTTGGTCCTTGCCTGTGGAAACATAGTCCACAGAAATATAACCTATTCTCTCTATATATTACATTGACAATACACAAAAAAAATCTATCCCCATAATTTCTGGTGCTTATCTTTTCTGTTATTTCTGTTTTCCTTTTTTATAACTTGGAGTCACTTGTAAGCCAAGACAGGAAACAGAAATTCCTCACCTTCATTTTCCCACTGCTACAGCACAACAAGTTTATGACAGAGGAAGTCCATACTCTATCCTTTACAGAAGATTTTAGAGACACGGAAGAGCAAAAAGACTTCTGTCTAAAGATTTTCATTGAACCCTAAATTCTTAGCAATGACAACCATAATAGATGTTTTTTGTTTTATGGAGTTAACTTTTTTCCTTTTTTAACCTCCAAGGTTAGAGCAGTGGTGGTTTTCAAATTACATTCTGCAGAGCCTTAGGGCTCCATGGAAGTGCTTCTAGAGGGAGGTAGGGATTAGAGAAGTAGTAGTGGATGTTAGAGAAGTAATAGTGGGTAGGACTCTGGGGCCCCCACTTTGGTTTCAAGAAAAGCTCCATTGAAAGCTCTTGTTGAAAGAGTTCCAAGTTAGATTTCATTTGAAAAGGGATTCCATGATATAAAGATATAGACATACAAATATAAAAAATATGTGTATAAGAAGTTAGTTTGGTCCTTCGTATGAGAAGATTATCATATTTGGGTAATATTATATGAATGGATTGGCACAGATCCATCCTCAGAGTGCCAAAAAAAGTAGCACAGATCTAATGATGGTGAATCAGCAACTTCTTGTATGAAGGATTAACCTTGGTTCAAAATAGTTACCTTTTGAGCTATGGATTTTAGGCTCCCCCTAGTGGCTATCTGGCAGCAATCAAATTTATGCAACTATCTTCAACATTATTTTCTGTTTGCATTTTGCCACTCTTTTTTGTGTGTGTGAGGAAGATTAGCCCTGAGCTCACTTCTGTTGCCAATCCTCCTCTTTTTGCTGAGGAAGATTGGCCCTAGACTAACATCTGTGCCCATCTTCCTATACTTCATATAGGATGCCACCACAGCATGGCTTGATAAGCAGTGTGTCGGTCCGTGCCCGGGATCCGAACCCACAAACCCCTGGCCGCCAAAGTGGAGTGTGTGAACTTAACTGCTACGCCACCGATCCAGTCCCTTGCCACTCATGTTTAAGCCAGATCGTTAGTGACATGAAGAAAAAGTAAAGTCCTAGGATTAACCATTACCATAAGGTGTTTTAAGGAGTTAGTTTGCTAAATTAAGAGCATGAAAGATGGATATCAGAGTTATGAGATATTGCAAACAACTAGAAAGATGGGAAACACTAAGTAGAAGTGACAGTAATCATTACAATATTTAATATAATTGTATGAGAGAAGCAGACTCACATTTATTAATTTGTAAAGATCTGCACTAGATCCTTTCTTTACTTTCTTTTCTTATACTTTGTCTCATTTTATCCTTCTTTAACCCTGGATTTTACAGATGAGGAAATTAAGGTTTAAGGAATTTAGTAATTATCCCAAGCCCAAACAGCTAGTACATAACAGTGGAGTTACACTTGACACAGTAGTTTTTGACAAGATAGCCTTTGGTCATAATTACATATTGGCTTAAAAACAAGTTAAACAAAATGTTTCATACCTAGTTTCTGTATTCTAGTAAATTTTCAGCATATTCCAATGAATTAAAGAAAGTAAAGTTATTCTTATAATGGTGAGAACAATATAACTAGGTACTTGGTGTATAAATGTTTCAAGATTATTCATTATTCTCATAACAGATATTGTTCTCTTAACAGAGGGTAGACATTAAATTTCAGATCTTCTGTTGGTGTGGTGCTCACTGCATTATATTTAGTTTGCCCCCCAACCCCAGACTATAATATGCCTCGATTTGTAAATGATGGTTTAGCTACCCAAGAAGATCTCTCTCTGTCTCACACGCACGCACACACGTACACACAGTTTTCCTTCAGTTTTCTATTAATTTGGTGCTACTTAATTTAAATCAGTAAATGTAGCTGTTATAAATAGAGAAATTCAAAAGAGGTTGATCTGAAATAGTTCAAGAAGAATATAAGTTGTATAGGTACATTTGTACACAAAATGCTATTTTTAATCTTTACTTTTCTAGATTTGTTTTTCATCATATGAAAAAAAATTAATGAACATCTCTACACCTTTTTTCCTCTGCTTTTCCAGATCTAATTGTCCAAAATGTGGCTCTACTGGTGAAGCTGAAAATGCCAGTTACAGATATAAACTTTCCTTAAAAGTTGCGGAATCAAACAAATTATTTGGCATTACTGTATTTGGAAGCTGCTTAGATGCATTTTTTGGTCTTACAGCCACTGGTTTGCACAGGTAAGAACATTTAAAGCATTCTTTTTCCTAGCTACAACTTTGGTATATCAATAGAATTTGAAGATATGTGTTTTTAAGGTAATATGCATTTAGTAAAAAGATGATCACTCAATCTCAGATCCTCAGTTCCTCTAAAAAATAATCAGATGAGAAATAGAAAGACGTTTATTTCCTGAATACATATTGTGATGTTAAACCAGGCTCCTTTTATTCAGGCCAACCGACTAAGCTGTAATTAGAACATTAAATTATAAAACTCTAATCGAGGTTAGAGAAATATAGAATAAAAAAGTAAAATTTCAACTGAAGGGTTATCCAAATTGAGGTTAGCATTCAAGTGACTAAGGTCCCTTGAGACTGAAGAAGCTATTTGTGAGAATATTTGCATATCAGATGTTGAAATTTTGTCATTTCTCTCACTTGCATTGCAACTTCATCTGCATAGTTTGACCTATTATGATGTTGTCCTGAGAACTGCAAGGATATATAATAAGCAATTGAAGGTTTATCTCCCTCTCAGTCTTCTACCCTCCCCCTAATCACTTGACAGAAAAAATCTCTGTCCCTCTCCTTGTAGTTGAGAGCAAACTGATTAGAAGAAAGGGACAGCAGAGAGACCACAGGTAGGATTGCCGGGGAAAAGGAAAGACTTCCCTCTGCTTTGAAGAGAAGGGCCAGAGATCCCACCATTACTGCCACTGCCACTTTTAGAATAATTGTTGGGCCTGATTCCTAGGCAGGCATCTACTTTATTCGTACTTGATCAATTGTTTTTGTCTTTCTAGGCTATGGGAGACTAGAGGGCACAAAATGCCTAGCTCTTAAAGTCACTTTTTTTCTCTGTATGTAACTCAAAAATTTCATGCCGCAGTTTCGAACTAATTGTTTGTGTCTTCTGACTTTATGGCAAATTAAAACTTCAAAGCTTATCTCTTGACGTTTTTTATTTTCTTTCCAATCAAGGTACATTCAGGATCCTAATGAAATTCCACAAACACTGGACAGTAATACAACTCAGAACCTATTAACTAAAGCAGTGGAAACTTGCTTTGTTGGACAAAGCTTTATTTTTGGAGTTACGGTAATTGAGACTAGCTTTCTCTTTCATATTCTGTTAATATTTCCATCGTGATGAAATGATTTGAATTCTCTAAATAGTTTTTAGGTGTCATAAATGCGAAAGCCTGCAGAAGCACTTTAAACTATAAAAATAGGCCATAGATGATCTGTTAACATCATGTGTGACAACTTCCTCTTTCAAAAGTCAGAAGAGCCTAGTTTAAATGCTTTCAGAGCTTTAAAAAATCCAATTTCATTATAAATTCAGAGTGTTAGATATTTTGTTTTGATATTTGGTGTTTATTTTACCCTTCAAACTTTGTTCAAATTCTGTAGTAAAACTTTTCATCAACTCTCTAGCTTTTTAATTTTATCATCTATAAAAGGAGAAGGCGGGAACTAACACTGAAGGCAAAGTATCTGAGTATTGATAACTCTAAGAATAGGTTAGGAAGTATGGTCTTAAATAATGATAAAAGTGATGGTAGAAGAAGTTAAAAAAATGTACTGACTGAAGGAGTAATCATTTTCTGTCTTGTCTATGCTCAAGGGAACAAATGGAAATTTTGTCCATGTCGGAATCAGGGTTTTAAAAAGGGGAATAGACAACTCTAGCTGCAACTGAACAGTGAGAAAAACCCAAAAGGAAGGTGAAACCAGGAGCTACAGAGCTTTTCTCTGTCAAAATTTTAGATAGTTCTTTCTCTTTTTCTTTCTTTTTTTTTTTTTTTAACAAGTGAGAACATTCCCTTAAACCCTTAAAGTTTATGGACGCTAATGAGAAATATAATCATAGCCACCATTTATTGAGCAACTACTATTTGCTAAGCACTGCAATTTTCTGTGTTATTACTCATACAATAATCCTGCATTTTTATCCCTATTTTATATATGAGAAAACTAAGGCTCAGAGACGTTAAATAACTTGTAAAAAGTCCCAACACTAGTAAATGTTAGAACCAGGATTTGAAGACAAGTCTCTTTACTCCAAGGTTTACTTCTCTTATTTCTGCTACTTTGCCTGTAACACTAGAGGAATTGAAATTTGGGGGTGGGGTTATAGTTGTATCTGTTTTAACCTTTTAAATCCCTGTTTCTCATTGGAATCAAAGGAAGACAATTTTATTCTCATTTAAATTCATTTACTTCTTTCATAGAATTTTGAAAACCAACATGGACAAGGTTCAGATTCTTATAACTTCTTACGTCAGTGCCCTGACCGCAGGACAGAAGTTAAAGCACTAGTAGCTTGCCAGATGGTTCTACCAGACCCAGGTGTTGCAGGCTTCACTGTCATTGACTATTTCCATCAGCTTTTGCGGCTTTCTGATTTCAGGAACCTTCACAGTGGCTACCAGACACCTAATAGCCACTTACTTGCTCTAGAACACTCAAGTAGTGATCTGAGCAACATATGTGGCCCTGACAGCAGTTCTTGTTTTTTTGAGTCACATGGCAGAGATAGTTTTTCAAGATTCTGGCAGCCATCACTTGAACTCACTTCCATTGTTTCACAACTAACAGAAGATGATCATTTTTCAGCTTCAGAACAAAGCAAGGCCATTGATACTCTTCACCAGAACAGAAAGTGCATCTCCTTTGCAGAGGCCACTGCTTCCAATAGCTGCCCTGATGCCATTCAAGGTTCATGGAGCCTTGTTTCATATATGGATAAAAACAGTACAGCACAAAAGTTGGGTGAAGAACTTGGCTTACAAGCTAATCAACCAAGTGCAGTTCACAGCAGTCATCATGAAATTGAAGTTACTGACTCTAATTTATTCTCTTTGAAAATGCGAGAGCCCCTTGAGCCAAGTAATACAAAATCCTTCCACAGTGCAGTGGAAATTAAAAATAGATATTCCCAGCGTAGGCTAACATGTCACCGGCGTCAGGATGTGGATACCCACCCTAGCCTTCAGGAGAGATCTACATGTTGTCCACCTTCATCACTCAGGCTTGAAGAGATAGCTGGTGCTTCCCAGGATTGTGACCCCGAGATTTGGGATGATCTGCCGTTCTCTGAAAGCTTAAACAAGTTTCTGGCAGTTATCGAAAATGAGATTGCTGTAATTCAGACAGATGCCAGTAGTAGGAAACATCATCTAGATAACGACATTGATAAATTACATGCAGACCACAGCAGGTTATATCTGACTCCCCAGAGAACTACTGGAACCTTGCATACACCACCTGTAGCTTTAAGATTATCACAAACAACAGTCAAAGCAAACTCTGGTAAAGATAACTTCCTTTCCAACTGTGAAACAAATTCAAGTACTAGTGTTCAAGAGGAGTCACAACCAGATAACACAGCAGAGGCTGTTTCTATAAGTAGTAGTGGAAGAGATATCTCCGAATATTTTCTACCAAACGCTTGTCTGTCAGCTCTGTTTCCATCTTCAAAAGGTTTAAGAACAACAGTTTCTCTTAAGAAGTCTGCCAGAATTCTACCACATAGGGCTGAAATTTCACTTAAGCTCAGTACTTCAGAGAGGGACCATTCTTGTCTCAATATCAAATATTTTAATGGATGTGGAGAAAAATCACTTTCAGAAATGAGTGAGAAATTGACAACTTTGTGTTCTAGGAGATATAATGATGTTTCTGACCTTTGCAACTTAGGAAATAAACAATATAGTAGGTGGCCAAAGAACCAAGGTGACAGTTTTACAATTTGCAGGAAACTTACGTATCCCTTAGAAGCTCTTTGCAGTAGTCCGAATAGAAGTACAAACACATTGAAAGAAATCTCTTATGGACATATGAATAATAACTTCACACAGAACTATTCTCCTGGTCTTGAGGGTAGCTACAATGCTTCTGCTGATCTCTTTGATGATAGTGCTAAAGAAATGGACTTGGCAACAGAAATTACCAAAAAATCACAGGGTATTTTGTTACAACGGGGAAAATCTTTGGCAGAAAGTCATCATACAGAATCTGATTTGTCGCTGAGATCACATTCTGAAAACTCCAGCCAGTCTTCACAAAAATTTTCCTTGCAAAACATGTCTGTCTCTCTGTATCCAAGAACATGCTCTTCACCTCGTTTTCAGTCAGATTCAGAATGTGATTTTGAAGATAGCCAAGACTTTGTTCCATGTTCACAGTCAACTCCAGTTGCAGGATTCCACCAAACAAGAATTCAAGGGATGGAAGGAGCTTTCAAAAAATTACCTGCCTTTTATTCAGATCTTGATGCTAACTATAAAAAAACAAGAATTTCCTCTGAAAATGATGCACAGCAAGCCACCCCTAGCTGTCCAAAAAATATAAAAACACCCAGCCAAAAATCCAGAAGCCCTATTATATCTGATATTACACAACCAGAGGTTTTCAACAACTGTCCTATTGCTGAGTGCCTGGAGACTGACGTTGATGAATGGGTCCCTCCTACCACAAAAAAAGTATTTCTTTCAGATATGCTTGGATTCCAAGCCATAGGTCTAAGGAAATGCCGTGCTGCCTGTAATTCTCCTGATGAAAAAGAATTACTAAGAAAGAAACTGAAATACGTCAAACGAAAAACTGATAAATGTTTAATTAAGAAGGGGTTAAATTTAAAGAATATGCTTACAACAGTAGTTACAAAACAGAAAACTCATAACTATAACAGTCCAAGTTCAGGCTGGATTTCCAAAGAGTCAGTCTTGGGACTTGGTTCTTGTTCAGAAATCAAATGTTGCCTTCCATTTTCAGAAAATTGCCCATCTTCAGCACCTGAAACTAAAAGTGCTTGGTCTCCTGAACTGTTTTCATAAAAAGTCACCTGAACCCAATTGCTGAACTTTAAAAAGTAAGTCTGTTTAGAAACGTTTGCCTCCAGTGGCACGGAAAGTATTCTTACCATTTTGAACACTAGAAGAGATGCAAATAGAAAAGAGGTGCTATTGTGCATTTTATAATGTTGTAAAGCCATTGTTTTTCCCAATGTTTTATCCAGAATACTCTGATTCAGATAATTTGGCACTTTATCTTATATTGTTGATTGTACTTTAGTAATATTGTTAATTTTGCTTGTTAAAAGTATTTGTTAGAATCACATGTACGTTCAGAAATAAAGCCTTTGCAAACCAAAACTTAATGTCTTTCTTATTTGTTCAGCTCAGCTGAGAAAATGCCTGCTATGTATTAGGCCAACTACTGTGCTGAGTTTGTGATATCAAGCTACAAGATCACTGATCTCAAAAGATTTTAGTCTACTGGGTAAGAAAGACATAGAACAGACAATTTCACTACAATGCAGTAAATGCAATGATAGAGGTTTTTAATGGGTATTACAAACATTCGTTGCTATGGGAACATAGTAGAAAAGCAGTTAACCCAACAGCATCTGTGGGCTAGGGATGAGAAGAAAGGTCAATAAAAACTTACTATTTAGAGTCAAATGTAAAACTCACTATTTTATTTAATAAGTATTCGTTGAATGCTTAACTCATGGCAGCCATTGTACTAGATGCTGGGAACTGAAAGATGAAAGCCAAGCCCCTTCCGTCAAGAAACTCGTGGTCCAGTAGAGTAAACAAACAATTAGTATCCGGTAAGTTCTATGATAGGAGAGAAGCTGGAAGTGCTAAGAGGAGCAGAAATGAGGAGCAGTGTCTAAACTCGCCAGTCCTTAGCAGCACCTCAGCTGCACTCTGAAATCTTTTACGGATCTCGGGTCAGCTCCCTTTGCCATTCCCCACAGGAACTATTGCAAATCTTCATTCTCTTCATGCCGCTGACTTACTGCTACTCTCCTTGCCTCCTACTTCACGGAGAAGATGGAGATTCCCTCAGCTTCCCACACCCATGCCTTCCTACTTGTCTATGTCTGCTCACCCACAGCTTCTTTCCTCTGATCTTGAAAATGATGCCCGCTTTCTATTTAGTGCTAATCTTTCTACTGGGCTGTTGATCAATGACACCCATCTTCTTTACCTTCTCTACTGGCTCTCTCCCTCTCTGCAACTTTTTATTTTGAAAATTTAAAGACCCAGAATAGTGCGATATAGCATCTGTACACAACACCTAGATTCAATCATTTTTAACATTTTGCCCTTTGGTTATGTGTGTATTTGCTTTCAGTGTGTCTATATAGATGTGTATAGTTGTTTTTGCTGAACCATTTGAAGGTAAGCTGCAGATAGGACATTTCACCCATAAATACTTCAACATAGGACATTTCACCCATAAATACTTCAACATAAACTTCCTTAAAATAACGACTTTCTTCTACACAACTACTATTATCATCACACCAAAGAAAAATAACAGTAATTCTCCAATATCATCTAATAGTCCATATTCAGATTTTTCTACTTGTCCCTAAATTGTCATAACATTGTTGATGTTGTTTAACCAGGATTTCATTAAGTTTTATCCATGGTGTTTGGTTATGTCTGTGGTCTGTTTTTCTAGAACTGTACCTCTTATTCTCTGCCACATTGACTTTATGAAAAAATCAGATCCTTGGGGCCGCCCTGGTGGCATAGTGGTCAAGTTCACGTGCTCTGCTTCGGCGGCCCAGAATTCGCAGGTTCAGATCCCAGGCGCGGACCTACGCACTGCTTATCAAGCCATGCTGTGGCAGGCATCCCACGTATAAAGTAGAGGATGATGGGCACGGATGTTAGCCCAGGGCCAATCTTCCTCAGCAAAAACAGGAAGATTGGCGACAGATGTTAGCTCAGGGCTCAGGGCTAATCTTCCTCACAAAAAACAAAAATCAGACCATTGTTTTATAGAATGTGCCACATTTCAGATTAATGTATTTGCTTCTTTATAATATCAGTACCTTGTCTCTCTATCCCCCGGTATTTCCTGTAAATGAGGTCTAAAGATTTGATTAGATTCAGAGTTTTGGCAGAGATAGTTCATAGGTTATGTTGTGTACTTCATATTGTATCACATTAGGAGACACAATGTCAAATTGTTCCACTATTAGTGATGCTAAATTAAATTGCTTGGTTAACATGTTGCCCATCAGATCTCTCCATCGTAAAGGTATTTTTTTTTTTTTTTGCTTTTTATGATTAAAGAGTCAGCATAGTTACCTACCAGTGGTATTGAATGAGTTTTCTTTTCCTTCGCTCTATCACTGTGTACTCAATAATTTTTATTTTTTCAATGATTTGCAGTCAATTGCACTTTTTGATACTCCATGTAATACTCCTTGCTACCTCCCTGCTAGCTACTCTTGTTTGTAGCCAGACTCCTTGAAAAGGAGTCTTACACCATTCACTATTCAACCTGTTGCAATCTGTTCTCTCGCCCCCACCTCCAGTGGCTATAGTGTCAGTGGTTTTCTACCCCTCAAATCAAATGGATTTGTCATTCCATATTTTATTTGATCACTTTGCACTTCCTCTATGTCCAAGATACTATTCTCATGATTTCTGGTTTCTCTGTTTTTGCTTTGTTTTGCTCAGGGCTGCCTGCAGGGCAAATATTTTTTATAGGGCCCTTGTCTACATAAACAATTTGATTTTAAAATGTGTTACAAAATTCATGGGCCCACGTAAGGTGGCTTGTCAATGAAGATTTAGAATAATGGATAGAGAAAAAGTGCACGTTTATTGTCCAATTAGTGCTCGTAAAGATTCTTTATAGTATATGGGCACCATCTCTTCCTCAGTCCTAGGAAATAGTCTCTTCATGTTCTTTATTGTCAAATGTGCCATTCCTGGCTGATTTCATATCTCCCACTGTGATAAAAGAGTAGTAATGCTGTTATTATTCACAATGCTATGACTCTTTCGAACCTGTTTGTATTGACCTATACAGATCTTTCCTCTACAGTTTCCATTTATTTAATGCTGGTTATATCATTACTCATGATTCTGTGTCCATTGTGTGTGAGTACTGGCTTCCAGTGACTCAAAGTTTGTTACTGTGCTTCATTGGTGATTACCAAAAATGCAAGTCTTACCCAGAATATACAGGAAAATGTGAGTAATAATTTATTTTCTGGTCATATTATATTTGCCATTTGGACTTTTTTAGCGTAAACGTAGAACACATATTCCAACCATGTCTTCTCCTGAACTTTTTAGTCTATAATTACTGCATTCCTAGACTGTGATCTCTTGGCCACACCCAGGAAGAACAGACAAGAGGCCTATGAGTGGAGCAAAAAAAATGGTTTCATTTGTACAAGGAATGTCCATTTCTTCATCAACATGGCTTAAGCCCAAACCTGGAGAGCACAATGTCACTATCAACTGGAAACAAGAAAAGACATTGATTGAAGGGCCAATTGGCTTGGTGAAGCAACAGTCTTGAGAGATCTCAGATGAGATGGGCCTGGCCTAACAGGTTCTGCAGAACCTGCAGAATGGGGTAGGTTGACTTCCCTGGTGCCAATAACAGGAGGTGAACAGGCTAAGGAACAATGCCACCACCCTCACAAGCCTGGGGGTCTACAGCCCAGAGGCAGCACCACAGTTGGAACATAGACCAGTGAGAGCCAATGCACAGGCCCCCACACACAACACAATCCCAAGGTCAGTGGTGACCTTTGGTGACCTAGAACCCTAAATTCATCCTGTACCCAATATGAGAGTCACCTAAAAGCATGAAGTACCATTCTGGCAGACCAATCTCATACTGCTGTGTGAAAGAAATATTGCTTCAGCCAAGTGGGAATGGTCCACTCTTCAGACCCAGGGCAATTCCATAGGTGCAAGACCCAGAGCTCCTCAGGGCATTGGATCCACACCAAGCATGGGTTAGAGGGTTGGAGAGTGCCTCAAAGGGGAGAAACGGCACCTGTCCCAGGCACCAAAGCGAAACTTAGGAAATTTCAAGAGAGACTTCTGGCAACCAGGCCCCACATGGGACCTAATCCAGGCTCAGGGTGCCCTGCTTAGTCCCAGGAACTGGAAGAGGATTTAGGACATCTTGAAGAAGGCAATCTAAAGCACAAGTCTCCCTGAAGCATGGGGGCCTGGGGCTGGGTCCTTGCTTACTCTGGTCTCAGAGGTACTGTCTGATCATCTCCCCTTATTGTCTTGACCGCCTCCTTATTTGCCTGCCTTTTAAAAGATGCTGCCTCTTAGTATTCTATTATTGGCCCTTCTACATGTACTCTTTGGTTGAATTCATCCACTTATCTACAGTTACTACTCATAAACTGTTTAATCCGAAGTCTATCTTCTACCTAGACTTTCTCCTGAGACCAAACTTGTATGTTAGTGTTTTTTTTGTTTTGTTTTGTTTTGTTTTTTTGTGAGGAAGATCAGCCCTGAGCTAACATCCGTGCTAATCCTCCTCTTTTTGCTGAGGAAAACCGGCTCTGAGCTAACATCTACTGCCAATCCTCCTCCTTTTTTTTTTCCCCAAAGTCCCAGTAGATAGTTGTATGTCATAGTTGCACATCCTTTTAGTTGCTGTATGTGGGATGCGGCCTCAGCATGGCCGGAGAAGCGGTGCGTCAGTGCCCGCCTGGGATCCGAACCCGAGCTGCCAGTAGCGGAGCGTGCGCACTTAACCACTAAGCCACGGGGCCGGCCCTGTTAGTGTTTTTGTTATCATTCAATTTAAAATGTTTTATAATTTCCATGTGGTTTCTTTGACCCATGAGTTTTTTACAAATGTGTTTCTTAATTTCCAAACATAAAGGATTTTTTTAGCCATCTCTTTGTGAGTCATTTCTACCTAAACTACATTGTGGTGAGAAAACTTATTCTATGTTATCTCAATCCTTTGAAATTTGTTGAGACTTCTTTTGTGGCCCAGTGTATAGTCAGTTTTTGTAAATGTTCCATGTGGGCTTGCAAAGAACATGTATTCTGCAGTTGTTGGGCACAGAATTTTATATGTGTATTAGATATGTTAACCATATTGTTCAAATTATCTATATCTACTGATTTTTCCCTTGTTCTATCAATTATTGAAAGAGGGATTTTAAAATGTCCCTCTATGATTGTGAATGTGTATATTTCTCCTTTTAGTTCTATTTTTATTTTATTTTGAGACTATATTATTAGGTACAAATTCAATCTTGTCATATCTTCCTGATGGGCTGAAAAGTTCATTATGAAAGTCCTATTTCATCACTATTAATGCTTTTTGTCCTAAAATCTAATTGTTATTACTGTACTGCATTAGCTTTGTTTTGGTTATTGTTTGCAAAAAGTTTTGGTTTTGTTTTTGTTTTTCATTTCTTTCTCAATCTTTCTGGATCTTTGTGTCTTAGATGTGCTTCTTGTAAGCCTCATGTAGTTAGGTTTTGTTTTCTTGTCCAGTTTGACAATATTTGTCCTCTAACTGGAACACTTACTCCATTAACAATTAATGTAATAATTAAAATACGTGTTGATTTGGGTTTATCATATTTCATGCCTCCTATTTATCCTGCCTATTCAATGTTTCCTTTCTTCTCCTTTCTTTCTTTTTCTGTTGATTATTTTTTATCATTCCTGTTTTTCTTTATCGTAGTTTGGAAGTTAAATAATGTTTCTTTTTGTTTTTATCCTAGGAATTGTAACATGCATGAGTAGTTTATCAAAGAATAAAGATAATCAATGTTTATGATCCTTTTCCAAAGGCCTTAAATATTTTTTTACCCATTTACTCTTCTCTTGAATTACGTTTGTCATGAGTTTTAATTCTGTATTTTTAACCCCACAAAATACTAGTTTCTACAGTCCATTTTTTACTTTTGTTTTTTGTCCTTTTAGATTTACCCACATATTTACCATTTCCTTTGCTCTTCAATTTATCTTGCATCTCAGACCTTCCATCACTGTCCTTTGGCCTGAAATATATCCTTCAGAATTTCTTTTGTTGTGATTCTCTTGGTGAAAAACTCAATTTTTGCTTCTTTGCTTGCTTGCTTATTTATTTATTTATTTGAAAATGTCTTTATTTCACCCTCAATCTTGAAAGGTTATTTCCTCTGGCTGTAGAATTCTAAGTTAGAAATTATTTTCTTTCCACTCACAATGCCATTCATCTGTCCCTGGCCTTTGTTGCTGCTGGGAAGTCAGCTGTCTACCTAACTGCCTTTTCTTTGGAAGTAATCTAAGATTTTTTTTTCTGGGTATTTTTGTTCTCTGTCTTTACTGTTCCTCAGTTCTACTAATGATATGTTGAGATATGGATTTCTTTTTATTACTCTACTTGAGATTTGTTAAGTTTATTGAATCTGTGGATAAGTGCCTTCTCTCAATTCTGAAAAATTCTCAGCCATAATCTTTTCAAATATTGCCTCTATTCTCTCCCTCCTCTCATTCTAGAATTCTAATTAAACATATTATACATTCTCACTCTATCTTCCATGTCTCATAACCTTTCCTTGATATTTTTCCATCTTTGTTTCTGTTTCTACTGCATTCAATATGATTTCGTTTGACCTCTTTAGCTGTGTCTAATGTACTTTACTGTCTATCCATTGAGTTTTTGTTTCAAAAATTATATATTTTATTTCTGAAATCTGAATTTTTTTTTCTAATTTGCTATATCACATCTCAAAGTTTTCTGTTTCCTGCAGACATTTTCCTAAAAAACATGTCTGTTACTGCTTTAACACCGTAAGCATGGTTTTATATTCTGTGACAGTTCCAGTAACTCAAGTCTTGGTAGGTCCCTATTGTCATATTTTTCTTCTGCTAGTTCTCACTCATGGTACCGTGTATCCTTGTAGGCTTAGTTTACCTGGAGCTGCGTGTTTTCTTTGGAAAATTATTTATAAGAATTCTTTGAGGCCTAGGACAGTGTTTTCTGGAGAAGATTTCCATTTGCTTCTGCCAAGCGCCTGGAAGCACTACCAATCTAAAACCACTTAAACTAAGTCACAGTCTGAAGTTTTTCTAGATCCACCAAATGAGGAGAATTTAGGTTGCTAAACCATAGAGTGGTCAGTTTATGATTGTAACTTCTTAGGGACAGTTTTCTTCTTCTACTACTGAGGGTTTATATCTGATTCCCCCTACACTGAGGACCTTCCAATGTCCCACCTTAATGGGCAATTCCTAATCCTATTAAATTCGTTACCGTAAGCAAGTTCTGCTCTTTATCTTCTGTCCACCATGTCCCACATGACCACGAAACCTGGGTTAAGATTATCCCCTGAGCATTTTGTTCATCTTTTATGGCTGAATAATATTTGTGAGTGTATCACAATGTATGACCTGCCGTGAATTATCATTGAATAATAAATAGCCCAGGATTTCTACTCTTTTTAGATGATTAAAAAATTGACCCCCAAGATTGCAGCTACCTTTACTATCCTGTTAAAATAGTCATTAAATTCCTAAATATTGGATATAATCAATTCTTAGCATTTTAGACCAGAGGGACCTTGGAAATCCTCTAAATCAGCAGTTCTCATCCATGGGCTGCTCATTTAAATCACCTAGGACCTTTTAAAACCATAGCAATACTTGGGTCCCATCCCAGACCAAATTTATCAGAATTTATGGGGGTAAATCCCACATATCAATAGTTTTTTAAAATTTTAGGTGATACTAATGTAAAGCCAAGGTTAAAAAGCACTGAGCTAAACCTCATACATGAGGAAACTGAGGCCCAGAGATGCTAAGTCTTCCCAAAGGCCACATTCACATAACATAAGATCGAAGTTAGTAAGTGAGGTACCCTAACTCATAATCCAGGGCTCTGTTACCCCAGTCTGCCTCCTTTATTATTAAACGTTAAATAAACATTTCTTTTAATTCAAGAATTCATACAACAAACATGAAGTGTTTTCTGTGTGCTTGACACTGATGATAGAATAATTGACTAGAAAGATAAACGTGGAAACCTGAGATTGGAAAGAGAGCTGTTGGGAAACTATAAAGATTATCTAGTTAGCATTTGTCCTTTAAAGTTGTTGAAGTTGCCACCTGGTCTGGATCCTCTACCTAAGGTCTCACAAAATGTTTTGTTTAGAATTTACCGCTAGGAAAGAAAAAAACTGTCTCCCATTAAAACTGATATGCTGGGGCCCGCCTGGTGATATAGTGGTTAAGTTTATACATTCCACTTTGGTGGCCCGGGGTTCACAGGTTCAGATCCTGGGCACGGACATACACACTGCTCATCAAGCCGTGCTGTGGCAGCGTCTCACATACAAAATAGAAGAAGACTGGCACAGATGTTAGCTCAGGGACAGTCTTCCTCAAGCAAAAAGATGAAGATTGGCAACAAATGTTAGCTCAGAGCTAATCTTCCTCACACAAAAAAACTGAGGTGTTTATTTTTTAATAACAAGTACTGCATCATTGACTGCTTATCCTTTTTCTTATAAGGAATCCCAAGCCAAATATGATGTTTAGTTATAACCATCGCATTGGTCCTGTAGTTTGCTCCCTCCTTTTAAGTGATCTGAAGTTTATTTTCATTTTTATTATATTAACAGTATGGTATAAATGCCCTTTATTATAAAAATGCCTTAGATTATTTTTGAAAGAAAATGGTGAAGTAAATTTTTATACATAAATTTAAAAACCTATTCCAACCTCAATTCATTAAGAGATTACTACCATTTAATGAGTAAAATATTTGTAAACTGCTGTTTTTTATTTCCCTTGAGTGTTTAGCAAGGGAAGCATAAAATATAGACTCATAAAGTTATCTAAAGGAGAAATTTGAGATACACTGTTTTCTACATCAACATTATTCATTTTTATTGATATTCTTTGATAATTATCAGTTCTGAAATTCATGTCTATACCTATTAGAAGACTGATTATGCATAGGTGCCACAATCTTATGTGGTATTGTGACCAACTAGACTTTTCTTTTAGTTGCTAATCTTTAAAGAGTCAGTAACTATTTCTTGAGCATGTACTTACGTGGCAGACCCTGTGTTAGGTTCTATCATTCATTAGAAACATTCAGCAAATTGTTTATTGAGTTCCAGAATGTACTTGGCACTGTTCTAGTCTTAAGATAACTGCCCTCGAGAAGCTCATATTCGAATAGATGATGTCACATACATCATATCATTTAACCCTCACACAATCCTGTGAAATAGGTATTGTCATCTCCATAGCCTCTACTTTCTTATCTGTAAGACAGAAATAATACCTCTTAAAGCTACTGTGACAGTTAAATAAGATAATGACTGTGAACATGGTTCCTGCCATCAAATTCAGTGTTCTTTCCATACCACCACACCTGTCAGTACCAGAATTTTCTGTTTGCTTCCACCTCAGATACCATTTCGAATTAGCGTTTGCTCTATAGTCACAGCACCTTTACCCAGTTCCAATTCCTCACCTCCACTGTGGCCTTTCCCTATCTTTCTCTCTCTTAAAATTCAGTCCTTCTTTTCTGACCCCCTGCTTCCGCCCTGAAACCAAAAGTATTTTTTTTAAAGATGCCTTATCCCTGGTACATTGTTGGGGGCAACGTAATTGGTGTGAATTCTATGGAAGACAGTTTGGCATCATCTATGAAATTTTTAAATCCATGTGCCCTTTTAAAACCAGCAATTCCACTTCTAGGAAGTTATCCCACAAATATATATAAGGAAATATAAAAGAAAGATATTTCATACAGCATTGTTTGCAATGGCAAAATAGTGAAACAAATATTGATCTATATGTATAAATGATTTTATATGTGTAGAATATAGCTAGAAAGATACACAAAAACCAGTGAAAAAAGGTACAGATTGAAGTATATGACATTTAAAATATATATATAAATACACACAAATATATACACACAGATATATGTACATATATATGTTTTATGAGTTCATGATGATATTTTAAAAACTAGTCTCCTCCAAACAATGATAGAGAACCAATTCATTATCTTGAAAACCGAAAAAAAAAAAAAAAAGGGAAAGGATTAAACATTTATCTTTTCTTATATGAACTGTACCATTGGATAACCAAATAAATGAGGGGAAGTTCTCTTTATAAAAATACTCCAACTAATACATTATAGAAATGGAATACCACCATTTTGCAACACCCAATGAATAATGGATGTACTCATTGAGCATCAATGGCTGCTAACATTCCAAAAATACACAAGAAGATATTATATGCTTCCTGATGAAAGAATATATCACTTTCTTTAATCTTGCCAAAGGGATTCAACCTGAGTCTATTCATGCATCTGTATCTAGCTGTCAATTTGCAAAATACACAACTGACAAAAGAACACGAGGACCTTCACCATAAAAATGAAATCAGCAAAATCCAGACTATGGGAAACTCCATGTCAAACAGCCCATGTTCTTCAACAGATGATTGTAAGGAAATGAAAGATGGAAAAGGAACCTGTAAATCATTTAAAAGTCACATGAGGGGCCGGTCCTGTGGCTTAGCAGTTAAGTGCATGTGCTCCACTCCCGAGCGCGCACAGACACACCGCTTGTCCAGCCATGCTAAGGCGGCGTCCCACATACAGCAACTAGAAGGATGTGCAACTATGACATACAACTATGTACTGGGGCTTTGGGGAGAAAAAGGGAAAAAAAAAGGAGGAGGATTGGCAACAGATGTTAGCTCAGGGCCAGTCTTCCTCAGCAAAAAGAGGAGGATTGGCATGGATGTTAGCTCAGGGCTGATCTTCCTCACAAAAAAGAAAAAGTCACATGAGATTTTTTTTGAATGGACAAGACTAAACTCTAGTGCCTTGAGAAGTGCACTTATGTGTGTCACTTCCTTGATTGCTATGAAAGTCAAGATAGCAGTTTCTTCGAGGAGGAAAGAAGACATTCAGGGATAGTTGGCACAGTTCTCTGACTCAAATACAAGGGTGTTTACCTTATAATAGTTTATTAAATGATACATTTGTTTTTCTGTATTCATGTTTTAGTTTATATTAAAAATGTTTTTAAAATAATTGAAAAGAATGTAAGTATGTGCATTGTAACGAGGGAAGAAAAAGGCACTGTTATGTGGAGCATCTCTCTATGTGCCAGTCCTCTTAGGTATTTTACATACTTTGTTGCTTATTCCTTACAAGTAATCTGTGAAGATTGAGGAAGATATCATCCCTGTAAATTCAGTAAGACTCAGTTTACAGAGGTCAAGTGACTCATGCAAGGCCAAGGCCACATCACTGACTAGTGGCAGAGCCAAAGCTCTGCCTTTTCCAATATACAGCACTGCCTCTCATGAGGCTTAGGGGGAATGCTGCATAAGCCCTCATTTCTTGGGCTAGGCGTTTCTCTGTGAATCACTCTCCTTGTTGCAGACCAAGGGCTACAACTATGTAAATAAAGGTCAAACATAGGTTAAGTATTCTGCAGTGTTTTTATCTGATCCGTCACTTGCCCTTTCACCCTAATTTGTGATGTGATAAGAGAAAATTGTCTCCATGGGAGAGAAATAATCTCACCTGTAAAAATCTTGCCTTTTCTCTAATAGAATTCAGTCTCTTTCCTGCAGTTCCCTTTAGGTGCCTAGCTGAAGTGTATGCCCACTTGGCCTGTCTCTCTTCCACGCATCTCCTTCACTGGCTGAGGCATTTTCTGCTGACTCAGCTAGAGGCACTAGCTCTGCCAAGAGCCAACTGTTGGTCCATCCCTTGCCTGCCTTGAGTGGGAAGTGATAACTCATGGCCGGGCAAACCCCAGGGCTGACCAGCGGCTTTTTTGTTTTGTCTACAGTAACTACAAGGGCTCAGGGCCTGGGTTGGTAGACACAACAGCGCCTATAATCAGATCCAGGTGCTGTATACAGTGGCTATTGACTATGACTCCAGTAATTACAAAATCAACCAACCAAAAGCATCATGAAAATAGATATTATCTAAGCTAAAACAGAGACCTAAAAATCAGCAGTGGCTAAAGAAGCATTTTCCCACTCTGAAGATCTAAACTTAAGGTATGTGTGTTTGGTAAAAAAAAGTCATATTTCAGCAGATCTTAACTGGATTACTTGTCTCAGGGCTTGCAGTTTGGTACCAGTTGAGGGGATTGATTGAGAGCATTTGAACAAATATCAATGTGAACAAGCTGAATGAATATGCTTAAGTGGAGTCAATAAATGCCATTGACAATGTGTTACAACTCTCCTTGATCTTGGGGTATTTCTTTCTTACATAACAATGGGGGAGTGGATATGGTTACTCTGATATTAAACCGGTAACTCTGAGTAGCAAATCAGCCCAATTAACTAGACACTATCTGCTATAAACGGAATGTTGTGTCCCACAAAACTCATATGTTGAAATCTAATCCCCACTGTGATGGTATTTGGAGGTGGGGCCTTTGGGGGGTGGTTAGGTCATGAGAGCAGAGCCCTCATGAATAGGATTAGTGCTCTCATAAAAGAGGTCACAGAGAGCTCCTTCACTCCTGCCATGTGAGGTCACAGTGGAAAGGCGCCATCTATGAACCAGGAAGTGGGCTCTAACCAGATACTGAATCTATAAGCACTTTAATCTTGGACTTCTCAGCCCCCAGAACTGTGAGAAAAAAATTTCTGGTATTTATAAGGCACCCAGTCTATGGTATTTTGTCATAGCAGCCTGAAAACACTAAGACGCCATCTTTCAAAGGCCTGCAAGATGACTAAGTTTTTCTTCCATATATATAGTATTACTATCATTTACTGTGTGCCTATTGCATGCCAGACGCTATGGCACTTGTATTATTTCATTAATCCTCAAGAATAGCACTGTGTAGGCCGGCTCCGTGGCTTAGCGGTTAGGTGCGTGCGCTCTGATGCTGGCGACCCGGGTTCGGATCCCGGGCGCACCCCGAGGCACCGCTTCTCCGTCCAGCGCGAGGCCGAGTCCCACGTACAGCAACTAGAAGGATGTGAACCTATGGCATACGGCTATCTACTGCGGCTTTGGGGGGAAAAAAATGAATAAATAAAATCTTTAAAAAAAAAAAAAAAAAAAGAATAGCACTGTGTAGTAGGTTGTATTAGCTCACTTTTAGAGGAGAGAAAACTGAGACATAGAGATAAAAATAACTTGTTCAACATCACAACCAGTATATGGTAGAGCTAGAGTTTAAACATTGGTCTTTTGTTTATAAAATCATGCTCTTCCCACAAATGCTAAGGCCTACCCTAATATCCATTCTCTGCTTCCTCCTTTATAATAAAATCCATATTTTATTCAGAGGATCAGAGGAACAATATGCCCTGTTGAAAGAGTGTATCTTCTAGCCTCTCTTGTAGGCCAAGTTCTGGCCAGAGAGATAGAAGTGGAAATGTTGCGTGGAACTTCCAAGAAGTCTCCTTATAATGAAGGGGTCAGGCGCTTCTTCCTTCTTTCTCCTTCTTTCTTCCTGCTGCTGAGACAGGGACATCATGGCTAGGGCTCTAGCAGCCATCTTGGACAATAAGGTGTCTTGAAAATAGAAACCAGAGTGAGGGATAGCCCTGGTCACTGACAACATCATGAAACCACAGTACTAGTCCCTGATGACATCATGAAACCACACTACTAGTCCCAGGCTGCCAACCTCTAGACTGCTTTCACATGAGAAAAAGAAACCCTGTCTTGTTTTCTTTGTGTTTTTAATGATATACAGCCAAATAATCCTATCCAGTATTACACATGTATCAGTATTCCACCCACATTTTGCCTTGCACAATTTTCTAAAACCAAATAATTCTGCTCTCAACAACTCACTGATTAGTAAAAACAGCTGTCTGTGGCTCCAAGTTGTTAGCATTAACTCTAAAAAAGAAACCCCAGGGCTGGCTCCGTGGCTTAGCGGTTAAGTGCGCGCGCTCTGATGCTGGCGGCCCGGGTTCGGATCCCGGGCGCGCCCCGAGGCACCACTTCTCTGTCCAACGCGAGGCCGAGTCCCACGTACAGCAACTAGAAGGATGTGAACCTATGACATACAACTATCTACTGGGGCTTTGGGGGGAAAAAAATGAATAAATAAAATCTTTAAAAAAATAAAAAATAAAAAAGAAACCCCAAAGAGAAGAGAACTAACATTTGTATGCCTTCTATATGTTAGGTACTCATATATATTACCTCATATTATCTCACATTCTTACTGTCTCACTCCTCATGCACCTAGGTGCCCATAGACCTTGCATTCCCTCCTGCTTATTTCTATGACATGTCTTGAGATACTTAAAGTCAATCCTTCCCCTTGTGCACTTAGGGACACCACTCCAGATATTGCCTTCCTCTCTCCTGTATCATGAATCATTCCAAGATCATTCCCATCAGTGCTCATATGTCCTGCTTTAAAAACAAACTCTTTTGGCCTCACATTCCTCTCAATACCCCTTATTAGCAAAAACTCCTTAAATGGGTTTATTCTATAGTCATTGTCCATTTACTCTCCTCTAATTCTCCTGAACCCATGCAAGGCGTTCTTTCATCCCCATCACTCCACTAAAATAACCCTTTCAACGTCACCAGTGACCTTCGTGTTGCTAAATCCGTGGTCATCTCTTAGTCCTCATCTTTCTTAATTCATTAGCAGCATCTGACACAGTTGAATCACAGCATCCTTGAAATACTTTCCTCACTAGGCTTTCAGAAAACCACTGTTTTCTTCCTATTTCACTGGTCATATGTTCTGTCTCCCTTTTTTTTGTTTGTTTTTGTGAGGAGATCAGCCCTGTGCAAACAACTGCCAATCCTCTTTTTTTGCTGAGGAAGACTGGCCCTGGGCTAACATCCGTGCCCATCTTCCTCCACTTTATATGGGACGCCGCCACAGCATGGCTTGCCAAGCGGTGTGTCGGTGTGCGCCCAGAATCCAGGCCGGCAAACCCCGGGCCACCGCAGCAGAGCGCGCACGCTTAACTGCTTGTGCCACCGGGCCTGCCCCTGTGTTCTGTCTCCCTTGCTGGTTCTTTCTTATCCCTGACTAAATGTTGGAATGCCCCAGGGTCCAGTCCTCAGGCCTTTTCTCCACTTATACTCACTTCCTTGGTGATGTCAAACAGTTTTATGACTTTCAATACTATCTCTATGCCATTTACTCCCAAATTTCTATCTTCAGCCTGATCTCTTCACAAATTTCAGACACATATATACAATTGCCCACTCAACATCTCTTTTTGAATATCCAATAGATATCTCAAAGTCAGTAGGTCCTAAACCAATCTCCTTGTTCACTCTACCCACCATAACTGCTCCTTCTGCAGTGTTTTCCACCTGAATAAATGTCAATATAATACTACCAGTTGTTTAAGCCAAAAACCCCACGATCACCCTTGACTCCTCTTTCTCTCCATCTAAACCACGAGCAAGACCTGTAGGCTTTATCCTTAAAATATATACAGAATCCATGTTTAAGGATATTAAATTATTTAAAACTTTTTAGCTATGATTATGATATTGTTGTTTTTAAAACTCTTATCTTTTAATGATACATACTAAAATATTTCTAGATGAAACTATGTGATATGTGAGTCTTGTTTCAAAATAATACAGAATGGAGAAAATGAGTGGGAATACAGAAGAAACAAGACTGACCATGAGCTGATAATTGTTGAAGGAGGGTGATGTGTACTTGGAGGCTCATTATACTATTCTGCTTTTATCTATGTTCGACATTTTCTGTACTACAAAGTTAAATAGTTCTCCTCACAAGAAAAAAAATTATAACCATGTGTTGATGGATGCTAACTAGACATTGTGGTGATCATTTCACGATATATACATCTATTGAATATTATGTTGTACACCTGAAACTAACATAATGTTATATGTCAATTATACCTCAATTTTTTTAAAAAGTTAAGTAAAATATAGCCAGAATATGAGCACTTCCCACAATCTGCACACCTACTTCTAAGGCCCAAGTCACCTTCTTACACCTGGACTATAGCAGTCATCTCCCTAAATGGTCTCCCTGCTTCTACCTTTGCCCTTTTGTAGTCTACCCTCATCACAGCAGTGGAGTGATCCTGTTAAAATATAAGTCAGATCACTACTCTACTCAAAACCTAAGGGCTGCCATCTCACTCAGTAAAAACCCAAGTCCTTGCAATGGCCTCCTGGCTATGGCCTATGCCACCACTCCCCTCAAACCTCATCTACCCTCTGCCCCTCACTCGTTCATTTTATTTAGCTGGAATCCTTTTGCCTTAAGGCCTTTGTACATTCTGTTCCCTCTGCCTAGAACACTTTTCATGGAGATATGCACACCATTTTCTCTCTCACTTCCTTCAAGTCTGTTTTCAGTGACTCATTATCAATGAGGCCTTCCCTTGACCACCTTATATAAAACAGTGACAACTCGACCATTGCTGCTTCTCTCCCTTGCCCTGGTTTATTTTCTCTGTAGTGATTATCACCACCTGATATTACTATGTATTTCTTTATTTTCTACCCCTCTATGGGAGGGCTAGAAAGTAAGTTTTGACTTTTTCCCTGCTATGGTCTCAGTGACTAGGACACTGCTTGACACATAGTAGGTATCTGATAAATAAATGAAGGCCAGCATTGAGATCTTCATTTTATAATGAGGAAAATGAGGTAAAAAGAGGCTAAGTCACTTGCCCAAAGTAATACAGATACTTTGGCCTAAAGTCTTTGTGTTCTTTATTCCTTTTGCCTAGAATGCTTTCCATGTTCACAGCAGGGTCTTAATCTCTGTCTTCAATCAAAATGCGTGTACTTTCTACTCCAGCTGCTGAAAGCAGTTCACAAGGTTACAGTGAGGATTAAATGTGAATATGAGCATCAATAAACTTTGTAGAATGTTAGACCACATATACTTGTTAGTTCTTGTGCTTTAAATTCTAAGATCAAAGTCAGAAAGACTAGCCTGTTTCTTCAGGCTTATTTTTATCTAGATGTGAAAATACAACTATTCTCTGGGAAGCCTGAGTAAATTTCAGGTTTGAAAATTTAGATGGGATAGATAACATGTGGTTTCCTGCAAGTAATGGAAATAAGATATTTCAGTTCCTGAAATATTCAGAGGTGAGCACCTGGCCAAAAGCACAAGCACGTAATTGTGGTTTGAACATAGCTCCAGGTTTCGTCTCTCAGGTGTAGATGTGTCTGGGGTATATAGAGAGCATATATCAGGCGTAGTCTGCCAGTTAGCAGATGTGGGATAATTGAGTCAACTAATGATAGTGATCCTCAAATTTTTTCAAAACACTGATTTCCCATTTGCCTAGGAATTGTGTTTCTGAAGAATTACATTGCCCAAATAAAAAGCACAATGACCTAAACATTTAGATATTTGGGGAATAAACCACATTTATTCCAGTGATCTATAATGATCTGTTCATTAATAAGCATTTAAAAATTCTATTCAAGTTTGCAATTTAACTAATGGAAAAAAACAATATGCGAGGTGAAATAACTTGTCCAAATGCCCTTAGTGGCAAAAAAACAAAACAAAATAAAACAGAATAAAAACACTTAAGAGTCAAAGTTTCTCCATCAGGTAGTTGTACTTGCCTCCCAGTCTTGGCTGCTTACGACTTTCAAAGTCATGTTAGAATCATATTAAATTGTCAATATCTGACTGGTTTTGACCTACGAAAAACACAATTTCATATGGTTCAAATTAACGTTAATAGAAGACTTAAAACCACAGCATGTGTAAATTCAGAAGAGAAATTTCTGCAAACATATCCTTTAATGAAAGTGCTAAAACAGCAAAAATAAGTCTCATACCAACTGCAGAGAAGCTGTCATTGGACAATAATATAAAATTATAGTAAGTGATTTTGCAAAGCCCAGTATTTTATAAATGCTAAATGATAATGACAAATAACGTTACAGATTGCCTGTGCTGAGTTAAGTAAAGAACACCATGCCAGGGAGCCCAAAGTCATATGTTTGATCCCTTTGTCAGCCTGTTAACTCTACCATGCTCCATGACCCACTGTACTCACTCTTAATCCAAGACATTCGTCTCTCAAATGCATGTCCCAAGGCAGAGGGTGAGAGGCAAGGATTGGAGTGGGGATGAATTTCAAGAAAATGTGCAAATCCATGACTCCTGCAGTAGAGCTGGGGGACATCTAAAAGCAGATTCCTGCACCTGCTCTATAGTATATGCTCTATAAATGGTGAATAAGTGAATGGGTGAGTCAATGAATACCTTATAGTAATGAATAAGTAGTCTTATTCCTTATTATGATGGATAATATCTTAAGTGATATCTCTAAAGAATATAGAACCATATAATGTGTTTTAGCTGGAAGGGACATTAAACATATCTAATCTAGTGTCATATTTTATAGTTGGGAAAATTAAGGCTTGAAATTAAATGATTAACCCAAAGTCATACAGCTTCTCAGAGCTGGGACTAAAATTTATGACTCCCGCTTCTCAGTGTAACATTCCTCCCAATATATCATAGGACAAAGCATCTTTCTCACCATTAGAAATAACTAGCATATAATTTTTACATCCTCAATATAATAGTCTTATTTAGTGTTATAATTGGAGGAGGCCTTAAAGATTATTCAATTTAGCCCTTTATATTACAGAGGAGAAAACCACAGTACAAAATGTTAAATGACTTGTCCAAGGTCAGCCAGTTAGAGAATCAATATTCAAACTAAGGTGTCCTGATCCCCAAATCCAGAGCACATTCCACATCATGCTGAAGGACATTAGTGTACTTAAAACTTATTTGCCTTTTACATACTTTGATGGCATATGATCCTCCAAATGTGAGCAACAAGAAATGTTTATTTATATACAAGTACATGGGAAAGCAATTTCCATTCATCTTTTTAAAAAATTCTGTACAAATAAAAAGTTATTAATACATTCATCCTTTTCACACAAAATACATTCTTTTTACTTTTACTCTCAGTATGAATTATTTCTTAATAATAAAAACTTAAGCTACAATGAACAGTCAGATGGTTTGGTGATTTGACAGTCTTTTCTCAGGAAGGAAAATCCAAACTTTAAAAGACAGTCGATGTATAAAGAAAAGTGTATATTAAAAGTGCTCCTTCATTGAATCCTAGAAGATTGAATGAGTACTTCTCTCCAGTATGATTTGTAGCTGTCCTTTAAAACAATGCAGAAGACGTCAGAAATTCTCTATGTAATGACAACTCAATTTCTACAAGATTGAAGCAGGGTTCATGAAATTGATTATCATATATCTAAATGAAAGGCTCAATGAAAAATTTTTATGGACATATTGGGGAGTTATCCATTATTCAGGGGTCTCCTAATTGACCAATTGATGTAAGATTATAAATTGAATTCTCTAAGGATTTTAAGAGGTTCTCTAAATAAACACAAATGACTTGATTTGCTAGACTAATTGCTTTTAAGAGTATGGAAACATATGCCCACACAGAAAACCTGTATGCAAATATTCATAGCAGCATTATTTATAATAGCTCAAAAGTGAAAACAACCCAAATGTCTATCAACTGATGAATGAAGAAATAAAATGTGGTATATACATACAATGGAATATTATTTAGCCATAAAACAAATGTATTGATTCATGCTACAACATGAAACTTGAAAACATTATGCTAAGTGAAAGAAACCAGATACAAAAGACCACATATTGTATAATTCTATTTATATGAAATGTCCAGGATAGGCAAATCCATAGAGACAGAAAGTAGGTTAGTGGTTGCCAGATGCTGGGGTTGGAGGAGTGACTGCTAATGAGTACAGAGTTTCTTTTGCAGATGAAAATGCTCTGGAGTTAGATAGTGGTGATGGTTGCACAACTTTGTGAAAATACTAAAAGATACCAAACTGTACACTTTAAGGGTGAATTGTGGGCCAGTCCCAGTGGCCTAGTGGTTAAGTTCAGTGTGCTCTGCTTCAGCAGCCCAGGTTTGGTTTCCAGGCATGGACCTCCACTGCTGGTCAGTGGCCACGCTGTGGCAGTGGCTCACTTACAAAATAGAGGAAGACTGGCAACAGATGTTAGCTCAGGGCAAATCTTCCTCAGAAAAAAAAAAGGGGTGAATTGTATGGTGTGTGACTTATCTCTTAATTTAAAAAAGCGAGATGCATCTTCATTTAAAAATATTTTGTTCAGATTCCTGTTTCCTCTCCCCTCTGTTAAATGTTGATTGATTGAAGTTTTCATACAATCATCTTTCTACAGGATGTTTTCAGCTAATTGCACTCAGGTCCTTATGGGCTTATATTTCTAACAGGCTTTTTATTAAGAAAAAAAATACATAAACACATAAGACATGATACAGTGTACTGTTAATATCTGTATATTATCATTTAAAATAAGTATTATGCTTGTATTGAAGCTGATGGTTAGATTTTTATATACTGGTATATTCAGATATTACTCTGAGAACTTATGCCTAAAACCAACAGCCAAATATTAAGAATCGATTTCATAAGATCTGATGATTAACATGTTTGTTAAAACTGTGTATGTTAAAGATCCACATTTTAAAGGAAAGAGATAGGAAAAGGAGGGAAAACAGGGATTCTCTAAGTCTTCATAAAACAGCTTCTCTAAATATTTTAACTAGCTGCTGAGAAGACATCCAGAATTATATATTTTGCATTTTATTTCATCCCTATGCTAAGAGTCATGCATTAAAGTATGTGCAACAATATATATGGGGCATACTTTTTCCCTTTAGATGATCAAAAATCTCTTCTTAACCCTTTCTTATCTAAAATTTTGAGCAGTTTTTTTGCTGAAAACAGCAACTTTACTCACATACTAGTTCAGATACACTTATGTAGCTCCCTTACATATCATCAAAGGAGCTCCAACCACATGGTATGTCTAGAGGACACTTCAGTGAGCAGAAATTAGAAGCCAGCATTCCAGTCATTTGAAATTTTCTACAACAGGGACATGAAAGCCCCAACACGCCTTAAAGGGATAAGAGGATTAACAAAATATCTGTTTAAATAAATCAATTGACATTCATCATCAAATAGCCTACAAGAAAGCTCCACTAGCATTCTGCAATTGTATAGGACAAGAGAATATTTATTCCTAAAGATTACATTCCAGAAAGCAATATGTTTAGCAGCTGTTTTTCAGAGGGCTTATCAAGTTTTGCTATTGTTATTTAATCCAGGCATAACTGAGTAACTTTAAACAAAAGCTGTGCACCATTCAACCAACTAGTGACAAATTATGCCAACAGACCAGCTTCTTATCTTTTGTTATTCTGTACATGAATTTTTTATTTATTAGGCATTTGGGACTCCAATTTTATTTCAGAACTTAGGCACAGGGAAAGGGAACTTAGTGCACAAGTAGAAAGGGAAAGAAATCCTGCTAAATTGGGGTGTTGGTAATTATGTGCATCAAATAATGTCATATATGAAATTAATTCTAAAATCAGATGACAAAACTGGGATTCATGACTCCATTTTTACCAAGAGGAGGAAACAAGAGCCACACAACCAGAATTCTCCAGAAGCACACTTTGTTATCAATTGTGTTATAACTAAAGAAGAAAAATACATGTATAATTGAAGAGTTAATCAACAGTGCGATTATGATTGTATCTGATACCAAGAAGAAGCTAAGAGTTTATGAATACCTAGCCTGACATTCCCCAAGGGAATAATGATTAATCATTGATGACCTTTTTATGACTGTCATTTAAAAAGAAAAATGAGGCAAAAGGGCAATAATAAATGGCAAACATGGCCCCTTAAAAAAAGGATAGGATCAACCCCTATTTTTCTTCCCATAGAGAATGAGATCAAGAAGAAAGAGGTTTAAATTGCACTGTGAGGTATTTCAGTAATAAGGTTAAGTTTCCTGATAATGAGGAGTTTACAACCCTGGAATTGCCTATTGGGAAAGAGAGAGAGAATACGTTGCCTGAAGTATAGAAAGTGAAGAGTCTCTTGGGTAATAGTAATGCCCAAAGGCAGAAGGACAGATAAAATAAGTGACTTCCTTTTAAGGCCCTTTCAGGAATGGAGGTCTTTTCTTCAAAGTCAAGAAGGGTTCTTTGTTTTGTCCTAAGAATCTATACCTGTATCAGACCATCCAAAGTCAGCTCTTAATCAAGGAGAAAAGAACTAATATTTCAGTGCTGCTTACCAAGCACTGTACTTTCAATTTATCTCACCTAATTTTCTTAATAATCCTGACAGATATAAGTCTATCTCATGGATGAGGAAACTGATGCTCAAGAGATTGTGCTTTGCATCAAGTCACAGCTAATTCATGGCAGTACTAGAACTCCTCACACCTAGCCTAGTGTTCCCCCTTCCATACACCTCCCTACACCACTCCTTGAAGTGTCCAAGTCACAACCCATTAAAGATTCCATCAGGAACTAGAACACATCTCCAAAAACTCTGCTTTTACTCAGTGGGAAAGTAAAATTTTGACTCTTGCATCTCAGGAAGTCAATTAAAGAAGGAGAGGTGGCCAGCTTTCGTGCTCTGACCTCTTACCCAAAGGATTCAAAGTTTCACCCAATCTCAAGTATGTTCTTACCATACTGATGCAAGAGCAATGGCTTTTTTTAAAAGACCAAGGAAGAGCCATCAGCCCAGCAAGGATACAAGTTATCTTGCAGGTGGAATCATTTGGGTCATAGGTTTTGTTAGCAAATGCTACTTATAGTTATCTCTGATTTTCAAATCAAAGACTTATGTTTTGTTACTTTCTATATGAAGCAATTTGGCCTCAGTTCTTTTAAAATCATTTTCAGATCATATTTTTTCAAGACAATCAAACAAATGTCATTTTAGATTTTTCCAAAACAGATCTTGGGGACTGCTTTATGCCAGTGACCCACCAGCCCATCTCTGATGGGAACTTCAAAACTTCATGTCGGTATATTTATGGGATCTTTAACTGAAAATTCTGCTCTATTGAAAAGGCCTATCCTGAAATTCTGAAGAGACACCAATAATTCACTAAAGTGAGCATGACCTATGTTTGGCAAATAATAAATACATAATTTCCATGATTTCATGTAACTTCTACTAAAACAATACTTTTTTATTTTTAAGTCAAGAACCAGTTTGTGATTTCAACAGATCATCAGTGAATGGACTAAGAAAGCAATCCCACCTGAGGGCATAATGGCAAGCCAGTCTCTTGCCCTAATAACCTATAACCAACCTCCTTCCTGGAGGGTGGGATGTACTTTTGGCAGAAAAGCAAAGGCTTTTTTGAAAAAATAGCTGTGGGTCAACAGATATTTAATGGAACATGTTATAAGGGGCAAAGTACTGCATCACAGAATTTTAAGTTAATAGGTCATCTGGTCCAACCCCCAACTAGTGCTGGGATCCTCTCCACATCATCTTTGCCGAGTTCTTATCTAGCCTCTGCTTGCCGGAGACTATTACCCAAGGCAGCCCCCTTCCATGGTGAACCCACTTCTTGAGAAAGTTCTCCCTGACATGGAGCCCAAATCTGTGGCCTTTTGGCATCTGTTCAGTGGGCCTCATTCCATCTCTTTCAACCAGAGTCTTGCTCTAATGGACTAATGGTATTTCTCTCTTTCCCAGTCTAAATCTGCAAAAATTCTTCAAATATTCTTGAAACGTCTTAAATTTTAAATTCCTTCACCATCTTTGTTATGCCTCAATTTGTTTTTAATTTCAAAGTATGGCTCCCAAAAATGACTGTATCATGCCAACATCATGGACTTAGGAAAGGAGATGCAGTGTCATCAACCTCATTCTAACATGACATTAATTAGCTATTTGAAGGGATGAAAATTTCTTAATTCAGTATGCTTCACACCCAATGTGAAGAATGTAAGGGAAGGCAGCTTTCCTTCCAAACACAAATAAGCTTATGTCCCAGAAATGAAATCCAAAAAGAATAAAGAAAACATATCTCTCTCTTATTCCAAAATTAGTGTTCAACCATAATGCTTATGTGGAATACATTTTGTCTGAAGGAAGAGATACACATGTTTTTTCACTGCTTTTGATCTTCTAGTTAAGTCTCAAAAGTATTATTATAGTTACATTAAAACACATCTGTCAGGACCATGGTTGTGGAAAGTAAGTAACCAGTTGCAGTTAAAAAAAATTCTAGAAAAAAGAAATGGCAAACTCTAGAAGAGCTCTTTCAGAGAATAATAGGACAGTGAGCCCTAAAGTACTTATGACCATGAGATAGAGTTCTGCAGGCTTAAGAAATAGAAAATGTCTATCTTTAAAGCCATTGGTTTGATATGTGGGAAAAAATAAAGTTTTTTTCTGATTATAATAAGATGATATCTCAGTCATGTGGCTTGGTTTATAAAAAACATGTTTTCACTTTAGTCAGGAGACCAATTCAAAATCACTTGCAACTGGTATTTATTCAGAATGATTAATCATCTGAATCATCATTCATCATTTACTGAAACTTGATGCTGGATCTGGAAGAATTAACAGGATAGCTTAAAGGGTAAAGGAGGCAAATCATTGATCTAACACTGTAAGTCACTATTGTCATCAAAAGGCATACATTCATGGACAGAAGAAGAAAGAAGAAGAATCCAGTCCTCTGTTAAATTCTGCCTCCTCCCTCCAACAAGTCTAAATTGCTTAAAATAAATAACCTAATCCAAATATCTTATTTTGGCCAGTGTTTTTTACCTTTCTTACCAAACTCTAAATCAGAAATTGACATATGGTCAAATCAATCCTTTTGACTTTCATTTTTAGTTATATTCTTGCTACTTTACTCAGGAAGAGATGCTAAAATGAAATGACAAAAAGGGGAGAAAAAGGCCAGGAAAGGCCAATGGCCTAATGTAAGTAATTCACAGAAAGGATAAATGGCCCAGTATAATTAAAATTAAATGTTAATAGAATTCACTAGATCTAATAAAAGCATATAAAGGAATAAAAAGCCTTTCACAGGTAAAGAGAAAGCACAAAATCCTTAAAGGCTACAGTCTACACAAAGCCATAATATCATTAATATCAGTAAGCTATGTGATTTCACAGATTCTCCCAAACCTGGCTCCTTGACATGAATACAATGGATTTTCATCGGAAATTGAAAAAAATTTTGCCATATATTTAGTAACTTTATTAAAAGAAGAAAAAGATCACACCAAAAATGGAAGCAGACATGGACTCTGGAAGTCTTATGAGTCAGATCAAGCCAAACTGAATTATGAGAAAGCAACTCTATTCTTCATCCACCACTAAACGATAATTCATTTTTATTTAAGAAGGCTCATGTTAGCAAATATTGCCATGACAATAAGAACTAGTAGGCAAACCAATAAGTTTAGGTCTTGGCCTGGGTTAAGATAACCACATTTAATTAGTATCCTGTCTCAAGTTCTATTTGAGAAATTTCTATTTAACCAGAAAAGCTCCTCTTGGCACTAAGTTGTTTATTCAACTAATATTTATCGAGCACCTACAATATGGTCAGGAATTGTTCTAAAACTTGAGAAACTTCAGTGAACATATGTCCAGAAGGCCTAACCTGGAATTCACACAACTAAGGGAAAAAAAAGAAACAAAGCCCTACATTCTCTGTGTCCCTGCTGACGGGCCATGGATGGGTGACTGTAAGTTACAGGAAGGCTGGGAGGAGTAACAGGAAAGAAAGGGGCCAAGAGCAGAGCCTTCTAATCCCCTTCTGAGAGTGGGCAAGGGTAGACAGAGGAGGCTGAGCTCTGGGGAATAAGAATTTCAGAATGCAAGAGTGGTCCTAGAAGCTGTTATCTTATGATAAAATTTGTCCAGTCTAACAAAGTCCTATCATCTAAGTTCACAAAGCAACTTTATTTTCAACACACTTTCTGCTGCGAGACAAAGTTGGGTCATGTTGTGCTGGGGACATTAGATTTATCATCTTGCATTTAGGTCAAAAATCCAAACTTAAGAACATTTCTTCACAGTTTAAAAACAGAAGTTCTTCTGCCACCTTGATCAACTTGTTTTCTGAATACGTTTAGTTGCTGGCTTAGTGGGGAAAATGGGGAGGGAAAGGCAACGATTATAAATTATTTTGGTTGGTGTTTATGAAAATGATGTTTCTTTCCTGTAGAGATAGATTCTAAAATAAAAGCAATCCAAACTTCTGGGAAATCTTCTCTTACCCATAGGATCAGGACAAACACAGTGAGACCAATCAAAAGTATCAGCCCATTAAACAATATGTATAATCCCTACGTGCAAGAGATTGGTCACTCTGAAACCTGCTAGAGAAATGCTAGAAATGCTGCGTCAAGATCATGTCTCTATATGACTCATTTCTCTAAAATTAAATAGCTTTCAAACATCAACATATCAGGACCGAGATTGCCACCATCTACAGCAACAGTGAAATTACATATCATACCCTAATTCAATTCTCATCCTGCAGTTATGCTAAGCAGCAAGCTACAGAAACATCTGACAGCATCAACAGCATACAGGTTTAATTATTTTCCCAATTTGCATTTATATCAGTAAACAAATTAGAAGGTATCAAAGTATGGCACTGAAGAAATAGTAACACATATTCAGCAGCACATCTTCCATTTTGAGTCCTGTTTTAAAATTGGCTAAGTAAACGCATATACATCTCCATCTGAATTGGAGATTTGCAGTAACACATGCATATAAGGAAGGGAGGGTGAAGAGGAGGAAAAGAGGAGGAGACCAGGAAAGAGAGAGAGGAAAAGAAAAAGAAACAGGAAAGAATGTATGTCATGAGTCTGAGAGTAACATTACTACAAGAAAGAGGTGACAAATGACTACTCAACCTGCTTCCACAAGCAAAATTTTTCTACGGTTATCATTGAAGATACAAAAATGGTTCGTGAGACTTCATCTGATGCTATTCTCACTTATCATACTAAAAACATCTACAAAATCCTAAGCCTTGGTCTGTCCAAGATGGATAGTACCAGGAAGTAAAAGATGTGACCTGCTACCAAGGACTGTGCTCTGCTTGAACTCGGCACTGCAGTCCATTAATCCACAGTATTTGGTCGGATCTGGTCTGTTTTCTCATACTACTCATAATGTCTTAGAGCTACTCTTTTATACTGGAATATCATCAAACCATCATTATTTTTTCATTTTTCAAACTTTTTCATTTACTTAAACAGCAGGAAAAATGAGAGGATAGAAGAAGAAAATGGTAGAGAGTTAGAGGGGAACATGAAAGGAAAGTATTCTCTTGTCCAAAAAATCCACCCTAGAAAAGGTAGTAATGAGACTTTGAGAAAGAGTGCTGATTCATGGACTTCCCTTATTTTTTTTTTTATTTCTAAGTAATACATTTAAGGACATCAACGTACTAAAATGTTTGGTCTGTGTGTGATAGAGCAGAATCCTTAGCACCAAAAGGAGTCATGGAGCTTGTATATATTAAAACAATGACTGTTACTGTTGGTCATGGGTAAAGGTTTCATTTCATTTTTACATCCCAAAGTTCTTGAAAGTGCCTATGGACAAGAGAAATAACACTTTTGAAAATCTCCATGGGGTCATCAACACACACCACAGAGACAGTACTTGGCCTTCCCAGTTTTGGTTTATCTGGTAGACAAGAAAACCAGGGCCCCCAGAAACCCTAAAGCACAGCCCCTACATGCACCCACCGACGTGCAGGAGGGATCCCTACAGTACATTTCCCCCTGGACTGTGTTCAGGAATGCACTTTTACTTGCTTTTTTAAAAAAACAAAAGCAACATGCTCTGCAGATCATGGAGCGCCTAGTGCAAATTTTCTCCTTGCTCCGACTCAGACTGCAAAAGGGTGAAACCATTATATGTTCTGCTAATGCTGGCCTGTGGACAAGGCCCTTGGCCTGCCATGCTTTGTAAGCTCAGGAGCCCACAGGAGTCAGAAGGTCCGAGAGCAGGAGCCACAGTCATAGCCAGATCTCCCTAGCAATTCGTGGCCCATCGGGGCAGCCGCTGATTCCTTTTGCTTCTTGCCTCAGCCTTTAATTGAAATTACAACAAGTCAAATAGCTAATGCTTTTCCCTTCTCCAGGTAAGGGTGAGGACACATTGTTCACAAGTGTGTTCTGCCTGGCTTCACTGATGAGGCGGCACGCTAAGTCAAGGAAGAGTTTCTCCACATTATCGGATTCCTTGGCTGAGGTCTCCAGATAATACATGTCCTGAGCTTCTGAGAATTCTTCAGCTCTCTGCTGGGAGACCTCTCTCCTTTCAGCCAGATCAATCTTGTTGCCTAAAAAAGGAGTAAATCAAAGAAGGAATCATCATTTGACTTTTTGTAGGCTCGAAAGCATCAAAATTCAATTCCATATTTGAAGTGAAACCAGCCAGATGGGCAAGTAAAGCAAAGCCAGTGTGACTGTGATCACTGGAATGTTTATTTTTAAAATATTAGTGCCATTTGTAATGGCAAAGAACGGGAAACAACCCAAATGTCCATTAGTTGGGCATTGGCTGAATAAACTATGGTGCATCCATAGTTATTTGGACTTAATTACCACTGTAAAAAGCAATGAGGAATATCTCTATATGCTGCCACAGAATGAGACACTGGGATATAATAAAGCAAAGTAGACAGTAGAAAAGCAAAGTAGAAAAAAGTGTATATAATATACTACTGTGTATCTACAAAAAGGGATGGAAAAAATACACACACACACACTTTGCTTATTTTTATAATGGGAGAATAAACCAAAATCTTAATTTTAAAGATAATGGTTACAGGGCCGGCCCTGTGGCTTAGCGGTTAAGTGCGCGCGCTCCGCTGCTGGCGGCCCGGGTTCGGATCCCAGGCGCGCACCGACGCACCGCTTCTCCAGCCATGCTGAGGCCGCGTCCCACATACAGCAACTAGAAGGATGTGCAGCTATGACATACAACTATCTACTGGGGCTTTGGGGGGGGAAATAAATAAATAAATAAAATCTTTAAAAAAAATAAATAAAGATAATGGTTACCCATGAAAGGAACCAGGTTGGGAGATAGGAAGAGATAGAAACTAGACCTCTCTAAATATACTTTGTTTTATAGATTTGATTTCAGAATGTTATAAATGTTTTATATAATTATACAATTAATTATAATTATATAATATGAAATTAAATTTGAAAAGAAGTTCCTAAAATTGAAAGCAACATTAAACAAATGAACCTATTTATCATGAAGTGGCATAACCACACGGAGAGAAACTATTTTAAGTAAGTTTAAGATATAGTAATTGGGGGCTGGCCTGGTGGTGTAGTGGTTAAGTTCGCACGCTCCACTTTGGCTGCCTGGGGTTCGTGGGTTCAGATCCCGGACATGGACCTACACACTGCTCGTCAAGCCATGCTGTGGTGGCATCCCACATACAAAACAGAGGAAGAGTGGTACAGATGTTAGCTCAGGCACCATCTTCCTCAAGCAAAAAGAGGAAGATTGGCAACAGATGTTAGCTCAGGGCCAATCTTCCTCACCAAAAAAAAATATATATATATACAGTAATTTACCCATGCATCCATCCCCAGTGGTATATACCCTGAGGACAAAAAGAATGGAAGGAAAAAATCTTGAACCATTGCAGTAATCATCCTGTCAGTGGTAGTGTCGATACTGTTATCCTGAGGCTGCTATATATGGATTAGGGGATAAAGCAAATGAGTAATTATGCTGGTGTCATTGGGACTGTGATTTTTGGCTTGGGAAAAAGGAAATACAGATATAAGATTAATGAGGTGAAGTAAAATTTCTTCAGTCCTGAATTATAAATGGGAATCGGTGTAAATAATTCATGGTGTATTTTATCTTTAAAAAATTTTCTACCTCTATTCTCCTGGAAACCTGACAAAGGTGATATGTCAACTGTGTTACTTGGCAACATTGCTTATGGTAAAAGCGACCCCTGATTGATAAATTCCATCTGGCCTGGGAATTCTATGTATGAATTATAAATATCTAATGGAAAGCCATAACTTTGGGCTTCCCTGAGTGTGGCAATTCTTCACTTGAAGAGACCCTGAACATTAGGACTGTGGAGTTGTTATAAGGGAAATTGGCTCCTATGGGGCATTGAGGCGTCTAGCCAGGGCAGATCCTGCACTTTCCTTAAGTGGGCCTTTTTCCCTCATACTTGACTGTCCGGGACGTCCTGGACAGCTATGTGGACTGCTGTGAGGACTACTTCCACTGAAGAGGAATGGCTGATGCTGACCTGCTGTTAAGCAGTGTTTCCTGTCCTGTATCCTTCTGAGAGCATGTGATGCCAAGTGTGGCCCATGATAGTCTTGTGAGTCAAATGTTGAGTAGAGCCTAATAAGACAATCCCTTGTGGACACTACAGACCTCACGGCCTTCACATACATGGTAGTTTTGTCCACTGATAGGCCTAAAAGCAGTGACTCATCCACTGGTAAGGAGGATTCCTATCACCTCGGTTGTGGCCTTTAAATACAAATTTCCATTAAAAAGAAACAGTGCTTCTTGAAGAAATGGCTAATTCCAGGCCTCAGACCTGGAACACTTATACCAGAAAGCAAGAAAATTATCAAAGATTCCTGGGGTCACATCAAAACCACTCAGGAGCCCATTTTAAGAAGCTCCACTGTCAAAGTTGGAATAATTGAAGCATCAATAATAATAATTGCAAGGGACTAGAATACTTCAAATATATTGAAATCTGTAATGATATTCAAAACACAAACAAACTTCACTAGTTAGTTTTGGAAGATATTAGTTTGGAACAAGCTCATTACTTTGAACAGTAGTAAATAAAAAAGAAAGAATCAAGCAATTTTTCTTGACTGTCCTGTGAAAACTATACCTCAGAATACCAATTATAAGGTATTTTTGCTAAAAAGAAAAACAAACAAAAACTGAATCTGCCCAGCCTCTAGATTTACCTACAAATCTGCAAGAAATACAGATGATGTAGGAATATGTCAAATGACACCACAGGGGTGAAATAACAAAATTCAGCCTAGAAAACTGTAGGACAAACAAATGCTTTAAACAAATAAATTCCAAGGGAGAAAAAATGGAGGGGTAACCTACAGACAAAAGGGGAATTAAAGGACATAAAAATCAATTACAACATATGGATCTTATCTGGATCTTGATTTGTACAAATTTTTAAAAATTATGAGTCAATCAAGGAAATTTGAACATTGTCTAATTTTTGATGCTATTAAAGAATTGACATTTTTTAGGTATGAAAATAACATTATGGTTAGGTTCTTTTTTTAAAAAAAAGATATCTTTTACAGATATACACTGAAATATTGGGAGATGAATTAATACGACATCTGGGATTTGCTTTAAAATAACCTGAGGGGGAGAGCAGACGGAATGGATGGAGAACAGATAAAATAAGATTGGCAAGAATTTGATCATTGTTGAAGCTGAGAGATGTGTACGTAGCGGTTCATTACACTGTTTTCTCTACTTTTATTTATGTTTGAAATTTTCCATAATAGAAAGTTTTTACAAAGCCAAGTGCCTCTTTCATACTGAACTGACTAATTATCACTCCTCAAATCTTCATTTAACTTCCTTAGATAGAATCCCAGGTAGTTATGTTTTGACTCAAATTCTCAAGGGCTTTCTGTGAAACTGAAAGCAAGCCCAAGTCCAGAGCTGGGGGCTTTCAAGTGCTTCACGGCAAAGGTTCTCCAGTGCACAAGAGAGTTTTCAGGACTGGGCATGGAGCACTAGCTCATAGAGAGGCAGATATCTAACCCAGTAGGCTGAGGGAAAAGTCCAGCAATTTGTTACAAAGCAGCACATTACAGTTGGACAAATACGGGATTTGGAGTCAATCTTACATGCTGTGCAACCTTGGGCAAAGAACTTCACCTCTCTGGATTTTGGTTTCCTCATCTATAAATTAGGGATCATGACATATAAAGTTCCCAGTATAATTCCTGGCACATATATCTTAGCTATAATGCTTACTATAAAGTGTTTACTTAGCTTACTGTTAACCATAATTTGTAACTTAACAAGGTTTCTGAGGTTCTCTACCCGGGTTTCCAAAATTCGGGTCTTGCTAGAATATACAGCAATTGTTCCTTCCCAGGAAGAAAACATTTTAACAACCATATATTATTAACATTTTTCCATCACCACTAGAAGAGTTTTTAATGATATGGTCCATTTCACCGCAATTCCATTTTTAATTGGGGGTATTTGTCACCATAGAAAATTATGGGTTGTTTTCTGCTTTTTCCCCTTACTAAACAGAGATTCTACCTTCCTCTAAGATGAAATAAACTGCAGAATTGCCTTTGGTGCATTCTTTCTGAAAATCAGAATCTCTCAAATCAGCATAAATGTAAGAAGGAAAATAATACACCAAAGTGTATTTTTTAGGCAATAAGTAATTGCTTCAATAATGAATTCTTTATCAACTTAAGACATATATTTACTCCTAGACCAGCAGTTTCCGTGATCTCATAAGTGGATTTCTGAAAATGTTTAGCAGCCCACATAACTTTCACGGCAGTCCACCTTCTTCCCTAGAGCCTGCATTGATAGAAAAATCAACCAGCAATATTTTCTACTTTGCTTTCCTAAACCATCACCATGGGATAGGACCTATTTAATTTTCTCTTCAATTGCAGAAGAACTGAAGGTTGACTGCATGAATTATATAGCTGTAGACTATATTCTTGGAAGGTACCAAGACACAAGCGTTATGTGATTATAAATTCTCTGATGCCCACAACTCAATTTCCCTCCTCATTAGTCCTTACTTACCCACTAGCACAGTGATGACCTTGTTGCTAGCATATTGTTCTATCTCCCGCAGCCACTCAGGAAGGCAACGGAAGGATTCCTCACAAGTTATGTCATAGGTGAGAATCAAGGCATTGGCGCTTCGGTAGTAACTCTGGGTAATGGATCGAAATCTCTCTTGACCTGCTGTGTCCCAGATCTGAAGCTGTAAAGGCATAAGAGAAGCATCAGGTTGGAGAAGCAGAAAAGAAAGCAAGCATTGTCTTGCTTTAGTTTAGAAATGGGAACAACTTCACCCAAATAATTTCATGGTTATTTTCTGCCCTAAAAATAAAGCACTTATAATTTTTTTAATTTGTTGAGTGTGTCTGGGTTGGGAGAGGGGCTTGCTTTGTTTTTTGTTTTTTTTCTTTTTTAGATTATTTAAGAGTTTCCCCTTTATTCTTTAAAAAAAAAAAAAAAAAACTTACTGAGCATTTATCATGTGCCAAGTTCTATTCTAAGCACTTTACATGTAATAACTCTCTTAATCCTCATAATAACTCTGTGAGGTAGGTACTATTACTATATCCATTACTCACTTGAGGAAACTGAGGCACATAGAGATTAATTAACTTGCTCAGCATCTCACAGCCAGTATATCCCAGACTCCATGCTCTTAACCACAACGCTGTATTACAAAAATCAGGATATAGGGCAAGCTGTCATTTTGTGATTATTGGCATTTCAGTCAGCAACTGGAGAGGGAGAAAATCCAACTTCACCACCTTTTCCAGGTCAAAATTGAAATGAACATATTAAGGTATTATCTTTGTTAATGACATAGGAACAATGCCATGGCAAAGAAAATAATTTTCCTCCACCACGTTTAAGCTCTGTGACATTGTGCAAGTCACTTAATCTCTTGGCCTTCAGTGGTTTCTTTATAAAAAAGAGATTAATAATATGCAACCAGCTGACAGTTCACATTTTCTGAAGTCATCTACCAGTTCTAAGACCTAATAACTGATGGTTCTAATAACAAAGAAGAAGGTAGAATGCCTCTCACTTCTCCCTGAATTTCCCTGCACAGAGCAGAAGACGACTGGAAGAGAACTGTTCTCCAGAGAGACCGCTGAGTGTAGAACAAATCACAAGGCCTTGAGAAATAACATCAACAACAATAATAATCTTCCCTTCTAATTGCGTAAATTTCATATGTCCCAAGATGCATTCACTCCCATTAACAGAACATCAATTCCCCAGGGAAGGCCTTCGGGAACCTTCAGATTAGGCCAGGTTCCCCATCCCCCATACCCACATATTCTCTCCTACAACCCACCCTGTAATGTTCCCTCGTGGCACCTGACATACTTGAATCATTTATTTAGTTGTACTAATTTGTTTAATAACTGCCTTCCTCACTAAACTGAAAGCTTCATGAGAGGGAAGTGGGGGTTCATTTTACTCACAGGTGTATCCCCGGCATCAAATAGAGTGTCTGGCAAGTAGTGAATATTCAAATACTGATTGACCATCTTATTTAATCCTTACAACAACCCAGTGAGCTATGGCAAGTTTATGCCTCCCCTTCATTAATGGGAAACTCACTCTCCTAACTCACAAAGCTGGGACCCAGACCCCAAGCCTTCTTATTCCCAGTTGACAGATCATTCTATACCATCATGCTGCCTTTGGCCCCGAGACTGATTTAAATATACATCTGCATCCCAAGAGGATGAGGTAGTTGGTGTTACCCTCTCCTCACACCAGTTTAGCTGAGACTGGTGGGTGACCGGTAGTCCCTGCCCCCAGCGAGCGGCACAAGGCTCTCTTTTGATTTGAAGTTGCAGCTGCTCTTCAATGATGTGCATGAAAGTCTGTGTATGCTGAAGGCCACCATACAGATGTTATGGCTTTTGCTGGGACAAAAGCTATTTCTCTGCCCTGCCTCAAACCTAGGGACATGGTTCCCCTCTGCCAGGATGTGTATTAGAACAACAGACTATTGTTTTAATGCCACGTTGAGCCTCCAAAAACACTTGTGATTGGATTTAATACTTAGAAATCAGTATGTTCTCATGACTGGCACATCTTGAGAAGAGCTTTGAGAATCAAACCACTGAGATATTTTCTAGAATAGTGATTGTATGGCCTTGCCAAGATGGATGCTGCTTTCTTATAGGGGGCTGCCTGTTTCTAGCCTTATAGTTGATTCTTGAGGATATCCATATTACGCTGCCTTTATCATTCAATTGGTTCATCATTCTCTCTGCAATTCCTTTGCTCCTTTTCAGTATTTACAGGTCATTAATAAATGCACAGTGCTGTGCTAAGCACAGGGAGGATACAAAGATGAATAAAACACGATCCCTGATCTCAAAGAGCTCACAGTCTATAGGAAGGACAAACACACAGTTAACTAACCATGATAAAATATGAGATGTTCTACTAAAGAGGCACCAGCAGGAGAAAGTGTCTCCTAATGTTAGTCTCATGCCAATCAATACTTTCTTAATACCACAGCCATGGGCTTTCTAACCCTCATACCTCCAGCATGGGGCTACACTGTTCGTCCACTCTCCTCTTTGCACTATTACTTACACCTCTATTGCCTCACTGTCACAATAACGTACTGCAATCACTGGTTTACCAGTGTGCCTCCTTACTAGACTGAGTTCTTGAGGGCAAAGTCTGTCTCTTATCTAACATTACACCCCCAGTGCCTTCCTAACATAGTACCTGGCCCATGGTGGACACATTTGAATGGTGGCTAACTGAATGAACAAAAGATTGTGGAATCACAAAGGAAGGCTTGATTAATTCCATGCGATGATTAGTAGGGTATTAAAGAAGGTTTCACAGATAAAATGTTTGAGCTAGATGGTAGTAAGTTCCTAGGGAGCAAAGATGCTTTACCTAACACAGTGCTCGGCACAAAGCATCCACTATAACACAAGATGGAGAGATGGTCAAAGGAGCAAATATATGTGCATACTTTCAAGACTTTCTTGTCTACGCCATATACACCCAATTAGAGAGAAATTCAGCGAATCTTCTATTTTTATTATAACTAATCTCCTAAGGTTAAAATGTTGTAGTCTGAGCTTAGAGTTTTGCTTATTACTCATTAATTTATGATAAACTAAAAAAAATCAATGGATAGGAGAAAATTCTATATATGTTTTAGTTATATTTTCTGCCCAAGTCACCTTCATAATGCAGACCACTTTAAGAGAAGGGCCTCTTCTTCAACTTTGCCTTTACTGATTTGGCAGTAAGCCTTAATAGCTACAAACATCTTACTAATACCTTTGATTCCCTGCTTTCATTCCTGGGAGCCATCCTAGAAAGAAGGAGACAACAGAAGAGGCTGAGGGGGGTGATGAGAAGTCAGGAGAGAGACCTAGGTTCTTGTCCTACCCTGGCACTCATGTGGCAGGTAATCCTGTACAAACCACTAGTGGATTCCCTTTTCCATTGCCTCTATGGGGCTCTGAAAAAGCCTACAAACTACCAGCAAGAAGACACTTCAACATCACCAAGAAGAGGTATTCACTAAATGTTAAAGAACAAGGACAACAATAAAACAACTGCTTCCTTAGTGAAGCCTGGGCAGCTCTGCCCTCTTCTACTGAAGGACTAAGAAGTTGCTCCTCATGTGTCCGAGTGTTAATGAAGTCATTGAATTAATGTGGTTGAAGAGGGTCACTTTTATCTTGAATCTACATATACAGCTACAAAGAACCATAGGCGAATTAATTAGAACTGGATTTGGGAGATTAGCCAACTCTCACTTCTTATAGATGAAGGTCTAGAGGCCTAATGCCATGATGGGGACAGGAACTGTACTGACACAAGATGAGTAAGACACAAACCTGGCTCTTGGGGAGCCTGTGGGCTCAGGGTGGAGTCAAATGTTATCAAAAAAAGTGCTAAGCATAATAAACACTTAAAAATGAGGCTATGGTTCACAGAAAGGGGAATAAATGTAATACCTAAACCTAGGCGATTCAGGAAAGAAAACTAAGCCTGTTCTTTAACAGTGGCGATGGTTTCTTATCCACCTCTATTCATTCCTGGTGCCTGGCACATGGTAGGCACTAATATCTCTGGTCAAAGGAATGAACTCACACAATATATGTATATAAACGAGAAACCCAAACATTTAGAAGTAAAATGCCTGATTTTTACAGTATTTACCTTTATTTAAATATTTTACAGTATTTATCTGCCCTCAGGAGGGCAATCACCTCCGTTCTGCTGAAACAATAGAAAGCTACAAGTGGCTTTTCCTGCCAATGCCTCTTGGGTGCACACTCCTGTCTCCTTCCTATCCCACACCCTAGCTCCTTCTCCCCACCCCAATGCACTATTTTTCTGAGCTTTCTCGTCGGCATATACATGGATTTCACACCCTGCTTTTGTTTTCCAGGGCCCCAGCTCTCCATGACTATCATATTTGGCGTAGAAGTGTCTGCAGTAAGAAACCACTTTGAGGAGTCAGGGCTGGAAGAGACATTGGGAGAGCTTCCGGCCCCCACTCAGGAGCCTCATCCTAAACTCTTCTCTGTATGTCTATGAAATGCATCATGAGCACCCTGGAGCTTCTCTGCCCTTCCCGAGGCATTTGAAGGCAGGAGTGCAGGTACATATGAGAGAAGGGTGCAAATGATGTGGACTCAAACTTGGGATGCTTAGGTTGCAATCTAGCTGGAACCCTGATGCCACGTTTTTCACTGTGTTGCTGATGCCAGGGTCATCACTTCTTTCCACAGGCCTCAGCTCTGAGAGATCTGACGGTGGAATTTCACTAACTTGGAGGGGCAGGAAGAGCATGGTGCCAAAGATCAGTCTCTCTATTCTCCTTCCATATAATTTAGTCTCGCTTCACATTTCTTCCCATCACCTTCCCCCTTTCCTTGCTCCAAGGTGACAGGCCTATTGTGCCTTCATTCCCCTTTTCTCTCATGGCAGAGGAGACTGCAGGGAGGCAGTGAGTACACTGGCTCACTAAACTGGTTCAGACCCTGCCTACCTCCCTTCCTAACTGATAAGCCATGGATAAATAAGTCACTCAGCCGCTCTGAAACCTATAAAATGAAGATAATTTACCACTTACCTCACAGGCTTTACAGTAAGGATTAAGTTAAATATGACAGCACATGTAAAAGCACCTAGCAGAGGGCCTAACACATATTAGGCCCTCAATAAAAACTACCTCCCTCCACCTGCTACTGGACATACCATAGTTCTTACAGGTACCAAACCCTCAGAGGCACAAAGGGGAAGAGAGAGATCATGGATCCCTCCTGGGCCCCTCATTTAGTATTTCTCTCTTACTAGGGATAGCGGTAGGGTGGGAGACAGAATAACTCGAGTAAATGATACATATGACTGAATGACCCATTATGAACGTAGGAATCAGGGGGCTTTCATGGGGCTGTTGTTCAGAAGAGGTAGCATTGCTTACTGGCCCAACTCAGGAGATCCCAAAGAGAAATTTCTTCTTTGTTTTTCCAGCACCTCTGACGTGACAGCAGACAGGACCAACTTGCCTGAGCCCCTCTCTTTCTGTCTTCCCATCTGTAAACACATCATCCACAACCTCTTCCTGCCGCCATAAAGGAGAGAGAAGAATTCTGTTTGGAAATAAGCTGCCATGGCCTAGTATATCATTTCAATAGGGGTTTAAACGAGGAGATTTAATAAATGTTATGAAAACACTACTTCCTCTCACACAGCACAATGAAAGCCTTATTGAACACTTAGCATCTTACCTTTACTTTTTCACCATTAATCTCCACTGTCTTAATCATAAAATCAACTCCAATTGTGGCTCCTTGACCTGGGGGGAAAAGACCCTAAAGAAGAAATAATGGAAAATAACAATTAAGCAAATCTTTCAATTAAAAGAAATTCTCCTCCCTCTCTCCCATCAGTACCCATTGCCAACCCCTTATTTTGGCTGAGTTAACTCATAGAAAAAAGAACTCTTTTTAGTGTCCTGGGAGTCCTGTTTAACTTTGTATATATGTTTTGAGGGGAGGAGGGAGGAGGGAAAAAGTGGGAGAGAGAAATGCTTGAAAGAAGAAAGAAAGGGAAAGGGGGAGAAAGACAAAGAAGGCGAAGGGAGAGAACTGGGAAAGGGCAGGGGGATCTCATTTCAAAGAATGAAACAGAAAAATCAGACACAAGGATACGGTTGAGGAGCATGGAGCCACAGGGATAAGATCAGGATTGTGAGGGTGGGGGCAAAACAGATAGGTGCTTAAAAGAGGCAAAATCAAGGAAGATTAAAACTGGTTATCAGTCTAGGGCATGGACAGCCAATATGAAAAAACAAATAAGAACTCAGTACGAGAAACATGAACGAGACCGCTAAGCTTTTGCATTTCCTTCTGCCCTGAGGGTGATAACTATTCGCCTCAGTGCAATGTACCATACATATATAATTACATGAGATCAGGGCTAATGACACTGGGAAGATAATCAAAGAAAAAAAAGTCATTCAGGGAGAAAATATAATAGAAATAGCACTAAATCAGGAGGCAGCAGCCTTAGGATCTCTGTGTGACATCAGGTAAACCAGGCCCCCTCCCTGGGCTCGAATTCAATGAGTTTGAGGCTGAGGTAAGCATTTCAAAACAAACAAAAAAAAGCCTTACCTCAAACTGAAAGCTGAACGAGAAAGGATTTTAGCAAAATTACATGTATAACATAATTTACTGTTACATAATATTTCCTGTAAGCTTAGGGAGGGAGTTGGAGGGAGTAATTCTACCAAGAAAAAACTCTTCACCTCGTTTCTCTTTCCACTTCACTCATATTCCAGAATTTCCAGAAATTAAAGTACAATGGACTTTATTAGCTCTGGCAGCTAAGGTTGGGGCATCTTTAATTACATTCATTCCCTAACAAGAGAGTTCTTTAATTAAAGTTTGAACTTAAAAGACTGAGCTTCAAACCAACAAAAAATGTTCCATTGCATGTCTGCAAAAGATGTAAATATAAACATTCATAACTTTACTTACAAATATTGAATCAATTTTCTTCTATTTTGGTTTGGCTCAAACACAAGGCTGCCAAGTGTCAAGTTTATAGCTCCAGCTGTTTCACAGTCTAACAAATGCCAAAAAATAAAACAAATCCTTCCCAACATCTCCCCCATCATTTTGTTCCTCAACTCCTTATGCCCTCAAAACAGCTGAATCCAATTCATTGTAACTGTCTACTAAATAGCAAAAACAAACATAATCCTGTCTATGAAATACGAACTTTTGGGGCAGATGAGGGAATGGGCGGGGTAAAAAGTAGATAGAAAAATAAGGGGTGGTGTGCTTATTGGTAAAAATTAGTGTTCAAAAACGGAAGCATTTTTACCTCTAATGACAAGGTTTACGTTTTTAAAGAGAAAAGCCGGATTTCTATGGTCTCAGAGGTTAGAACATGCAGAAAATAAAAATGATCAGGCTGAAAACCAAGAGACCTGGGTTCTAATCCTAGCCTTGCCACTAACATGATACAAGATGCTAAGTCATTTCACCCATCTAGACCTGAGTTTTTCATCTGTAAAATGAGAGGAGTGGCCAGAATAATCTCTAAGGGATCTTCCAGTAATAATACAAGGTCAAGGGAACTTTTGATGGAGGGACTGAAAACTTCTCTACGTCTCTGCAGTCTTGTCCTCCTGCCAAAAGCAGAAAAGATTACTAACGTTAAGTGGAAGTAAAACCAGTTGGAGTTTCCAACATAACGCCATGATGGTTGACTGAGCCCAGATGCCTGTTAGCTTGCTACTTTTGATTTCAACCAGGCCAAGGCTTAGTAAAAAGCACGTGCTCATTATCACAGGAAAAACCTTGGCATTTCCAAAGGTGACTCTCTGCCCTAAAGCTGTTTGTATTATCCAATCTGCCTCTCCAGTTTTCCACAGAACCACAGACTGTTGGAGCTGGAAGGGGCCTTGGAGATCACCAGGCCCCTCATGTGCAGCAGGGAGGCAGGGAGGCCCAGCAAGGGTGGGGAACTGACTCAGGCTCACAGGATGAGCCGGGGGCAGAGCCAAGACTATGACCTGTGTCTCAACTCTTGAGCCAGTGTTCTTCCCAGGGCACCAGGTTGCCCTATGCCTTAGAGATAAGAACTAGTCTCAACTTTTCCAACTAGCACTTTATGAAAATGCAAGATGCATGCATGGCAATCCTGAAAAGGATGCCATTCATATTTTTCTGGGAAAACACAAAAGAGAGTCAATCTCAGAATGATTTCCTACTCATTTCTGTATAAAAACAGGTGTATAATCGCTGGCAGTAATTCTCAAAAGGGAAGCCCCAAAGAGAAATTGTTCTTCGATCATACAAATTTCATTCCCATTTAATAGATCTAGAAAAATCAGCATATTTGGTTCTAAACCAAAATGATTCACTCAGTTTTCTGGAAGGACATGAGAAGGCATAGGCAGGCAGTTTGAAAGGTTTAATTTGTATTTGAGTTTTTAAAAAATTAATACTTAAGTATAATTTGATGTCCAGATTCATTGGTTTCTACCTTGGGATTATTATTAACTAATCATCTATTTTTTTTTTTTAAAGATTTTATTTATTCATTTTTTCCCCCCAAAGCCCCAGTAGATAGTTGTACGTCATAGGTCCGCATCCTTCTAGTTGCTGTACGTGGGACTCGGCCCCGGGTTGGACGGAGAAGTGGTGCCTCGGGGCGCGCGCGGGATCCGAACCCGGGCCGCCAGCATCAGAGCGCGCGCACTTAACCGCTAAGCCACGGAGCCGGCCCTAATCATCTATTTTTTATCTAGTAATCTACTTTTGATTCTGCACACAGAAAGCAAGACCACTTGCCCCTTTCATCAAAGGAAGCAACAGAGGCAGGCGGGGGAGGGTGACCCACACAGCCATACCCCCTTGAGATGGTTTAAAAAACTAGTCTAGGCTGCAAAGCTGGTGCACTTTCAAAGTGCATGTTAAGAACTGGCAGCCAGGAGCCTGGCACTGGAACCACTCATCCTATTAGGTTCCCCTAACCCTTCAGGCCAGACTGGGAAACCCAACCCCGGCCTTGCGAGTTGTCTTACCTGAGTGAACCGTCGGACTAGGCACGTCTTCCCCACACCGGCATTGCCAATTAAAACAATTTTAAACAGGAAATCATAATCTTCCATACTCATTTACACAGCTGCAAGGCAAACACAGGCAAGCGTGAGATGGGGCCTGGTCAGACTTGCCCACGGAGCTCACACTACGCCAGCCCAGTCTCCTGGGAACAACAGGTCTGACTCATTTGAAGAGCAATTTAATGCTCCCCTCTGGTGACTCTGCCAGTGAAAGAGGAGCACAGGTGTTTGGTCACAGATGGACTGTATGCCTTCTCAGTTACCTCACGCCACTGACAGTAGATGACACATATGTCCTTTCACCTGGTAACCTTTATTCTTCCAAGTAGTCAGGTCACAGGTCGCTCCTGTGATAAGATGCTTTCTTTTAGCGGGGAAAGGAGACTACAATCTATGTGCAGACAAGCTGGAAGTACAAGGAAGCAGGGAGAAAAGAGAGCCCCTCCAAAGTCTAAAGTAGTTTACGTAAGTGCTGTGTATGGCTCTAGGAAGAAGGCCTAGGGACTGGGAGACTGAATGACAGGGAAGGAACTAGGAAGGGCCTTCTCAGTCTCCTGCAGGTCCTGGGGGTCTTGGGGTCTTGGCAGTGAGAGTGATCACCATCTTTCCCTTCTACCACCACCTCATTCCTATGCACCTCCTGCCAGCCCCGCTGATGCTGTAGAGCCTCCCAGACTACCTGTCTTTTCATTCCTATGAGCTGCGGTATATCCTCTGCCTGGGATGCCCTCCCTCCCACCCCTTCTGTGGCGTGAAGTCAATCCTTTAAGGCTCAATGCAACCATTTCTTTCTCTCTGAATTTTTCACTGATCTTCCCCAAATAAAGTTAAACACCTTCATCATTCCTCTGCCCTAAAACTTCACTTGCTGTGTACAATTATTCGTTCAACTGTGTACCTTATCCTTGAAGGAAGGGATTACATCCTTCAGCTCTCTTCCTAGCCCATGCAACAGAGTTATACCTAGTAAATGTTCACTCTATAGAATTAAAGAGTTAATTAATGGACATATTGCTTAAGCGTAGGCCTTAGTTTCTCCAATTGTGCTAAAAAGAATCCTCTATGTTCTGTCTACTTCAGAGGACTCTTGTGAAGACTAAAAAAAAAAAAACTATACAAAAGAGCCTTGGTACCCATAAAGCCCTATCCTGGTGAAAACAACTGGTAATCCATTGAGTCCCTCCTATAGTACTATGCTAATCATCATAGGAAATACAGAGATGAGATAGTCTCTGCGCTTGAGACCAACAAAGCTAAATACAATTCAAACCAGCAGAGGAGCTCATTTCACAAAGTTATAGACAAAATAAGCCTGGTGGACTCTGGAGGAAGAGGAAAAGGATGCTCAGGGAGCCCGTGAAGGGAAGGATGCTTGGGAGAGCTAGAGAAGCCTCAGGGTGACTCCTACCAGTGAACTGAAACTCAAATGACTGCAGAGTTGCAGGGCAGAAGGAGAGCCCTCTGCACTGCCTGTCAAGTAGCTAGGGGAGTAGATTCCCTTCTACAAAGGTGATGCAAAGGTGATATCTATGTGGATTTCAAGTGGTCCTTGGAAAGATGACTGACAACCAAGCCAACATGCAGGTGGCAGCTCATGGGTTTCTGTCTCAGTTCATGGGACTGTGAAGGAAAAACATTTCTCTGTCAAGAATCTAGGTCCATAAGCAGTCATTGAACACACTATATGCCAGGCACTATACTTAGCACTTTATGTATACTTCCATTTGTTTTTAAACGTCTATGAGGCTGGTATTTATTAATATGTTACCTATTTTACAGGTGAGTAAACTGAGGATAGCCCAAAGTCATAAAGCTAACAGCCAGACTTCAAGTTCAGAGGGCATACAGTGTCATCAAAAGAACTCTAGCTTTGGAGCCAGAGAGACCTAGGTTCAAATCCTGACTCTACTATCTTCTAAGTCTGTGCCTTTGGGTAAGTGACAATTTTTTAGAGCCTCAACTTCCCCATCAACAAAATAGGTCTAATAACACCTATATCACAGAGTTGTGATGCTTGAAGGAATTAATGGAAACCCCCAAGGACAGTACCTGGTTCTTAGTCACACAAACTCCTCAATATGACTCACAAGTTTTCCATGGTCTGATTTCTGACTTCACTGCCAGCTCCATCACTCACCACTCTGCTCACATCCCATGCTCTAGACTCACTGGATTTCCTCAGTTCCTTAAATACCACAGGATTGCTCTTCTCTTTGGACTTTCACAAATACTGTTTCTTCTGCCCAAAACACAGAACACAACCTCCCCTCACTGCCCCCAGCCCAGCTAACTTTTATTCCTCCTTTCAATTTCACTTAAACATCACTCTCTCCAGTATGCTTCTCTGACCAGTGAGGGAGGCTGGGGCTCCGTGCTGTACACTCCCGCAATACTCTCCCCTGTCGTGTGGTAACACTCACCATGCTTTACTGTACTTAATTATTTATGCCTGTCTCACACTCCAAGTCCATCCCTCAGCACCTTTGCCCTACACATACACACACACGCACACAACTGTGAGCAGCATAAGACCAATGAAGTGTCTGTCTGATTAAGTCCGGATCCCAATCCCTCTCCATCATCGTCACTGTCATTGTCATCATCATCGTCATCATCACCATCATCATCTCACTCTATATTATTAATTCATTTCATCCTCACAACACTGCTATCAGTGGACACTATTAGCATCCTAACCTGACAGATGAGGATCCTGAGGCACAGGAGAAGTTAAATAAGAGGTCGTTAAGGTCCCACTTAACAGTGGGTCTCCCTTAACTGGTGGAGCTGAAATTCAAACCCAGACAGCCCAGGTCCAGCTCCCACCTCATCCTTGAACCACTACCCTGTAGTGCCCTTCACAATGCCTGGCTCATAGTAGGAGCTTAAGAAAGATCTGATGAATTGAACGATGAAGGGCAAACAATAAATGTGATTCCCTTTTCCTCTTCCCCTCTGGCTTCAAATCCAAAACTCTTTCTACCACACTGTAGTAGTTTAAATAAGAATCAAGGTCAAACTCCAGATAAAAACTCAGGGACACGGTATGTCAACTAAAACTCAATAAAGCTGTTAAAAGTGAAAAGAAAATACAAGTCAAGGATAGGCACAAGGAGAGCAGGAAGACGTGAGGCCCTGTGCACCACACACCGACAACTCGCTGCTTTCATCAGCCAATGAGCAGGGAACTCAGGACTCGGCCCCGTTCTTTTTTCTGTGCTTTGATTGTTTACCACACATTTATTTCTCCATTTTGGCAGAAGTTAAAGAAACAAAGCAGATAATCCAGAGCAGAATGTCCAAAAATAAAAAGTTGAGAAACAGGGCTCCTAAGAGAAGGTTAACAGGGCCCAAATTATACACCTTCAGGAAAAGAAGGCAACAGAGTCACTTGGTCAGAGTCAGTGCTCCTAGTCAAGGATCATGTGGTTTCCACCTGGAAAGAGCCACAGAGTAAAAGCTAAGGCCCTTCTCCTTTCTGTAAGAAATTACTTTAATGCTCTGTTGAATGTTTTGGTTTTTTTTCTATAATTTTATTTATTTATTTATTTTCCCCCCCAAAGCCCCAGTAGATAGTTGTATGTCATAGCTGCACATCCTTCTAGTTGCCGTATGTGGGACGCAGCCTCAGCATGGCCGGAGAAGCGGTGCGTTGGTGCGTGCCCAGGATCCGAACCCGGGCCGCCAGTAGCGGAGCGCGCACATTTAACCGCTAAGCCACGGGGCCAGCCCTGTTGAATGTTTTTTAAATAAACCTCTGGAAAAAAAGTGTTTGGTCTCTAAAAATGCAGCCTGTCTTGTGGCTAAGGCTGCACTGTAAACTGCAGGTTACCTGCTGGGGTTACCGTTCTGTCTCTAAATAGAAAACACATTGGTGAATGAAAAGCTCACAGGATTCTCTGGAAACTACACCCTGAGGAAGCCCTTCTGTTTGGTAGGTAAGGAAACAGCTCAGGCATCACCAATCACCAGGCGATGAGACAGCATCCCAGGAGTGGGGAACCCATTCAGAGGCAATTAGTTACCCCCAGCCCTAAATTGACAATAAAACTCATACCTTGTCTGGGGAGCAAACACGTTGCAAGATATGCTAGTGGCCAAGCACTATTCTAGGGATTTTATATTCTATTATTGTTAACATAATAATAGCTGACACTTATTCAATGCTTATTATGTGTCAGGTACTCTTCTACATGTATTCACTCAATTAATCCTCACAACAACCCTATGAGGTAGGTATTATTATTATCATCCCTAATTTACAGAAGAGGAAACTGAGGCACGGAGAGGTTATGCTAAAGTCACACAGCTAGTTAGTCTTAGGACAAGAATTCAAATCCAGATCCATCTGACTCCAAAGCCTGGCTCCTTCTGAAATAGGGTGCTGCCATCCCCTGCCTTGTGCTATAACTGCTATGAGGTTCCAGAGGCTCAGTTGAATGGAATCCCAGGTCCCTTTGAACTGCAATGTTCTAGAATCTCCCTGTTCTGGAAGCAGCACATCCACATTGATAGGGCCACAATGATTCCGGATCATACAAGCCCTGCTCCTCTCTGCACCCTTGGAGCCCAGGTCTCTCCTAGGAACTGGACCCACCAGACTTTTGCCCTGCATACTTCTCCCACAATTCAGTCATCATTTGTCCATGTAACTAAGTACCAGGCACAGGGGATATAAACAAGAACACTACTCAGATAAACAAGCAAAACCCCAAATATCATAATCACCACCAAAGCTCTAAATAAATGGATATATGTATAAGACTCAAAAAGGGAAAAACAAATGAGAAAAAGAAAATATGAGTTTAAAAAAGATACAGGAAACAAGATATATTATGAAAAGCTTAAAAAGAACAAAAAAACATTCTAAGCAATGTGATTTTGGCAACATAAACCATTTATCAAAGTGACCTTTATAAAAAAAAAAAACTGTATTCACTGTTGTACATCAGTACATTTTTCTCCTTGCCCTTTGAGGTCGGTGTAACAGAAAGTCAAGGTTTCTCATGAACAGACGCCAGATCTCCACTCCCCGTCCTGCCTTCTGACTCTCAGCCCTTGCTCAAGAAAAGATATTTTGAGGACTTAGCCTTGTTCAAAATCCATGTGTCTCACTCAGGTCCTTTTCCCTTTCGAGGTCTCAACCTTGGTCTGTACGAGGGAGCTGGGTAAACAGGCGCCACGGCCCCTTCTCAGGACAGCGTGTGCTGCCATTCTCTCATACCAAAGAGGCGGCATGCACAATGAAATCAAGAGACCTCAGCCTGCTAAAGAGCTGTATAAAGTATCCTTATCCACAAAATGGGGATAATAGAACCTATATCACTGAGTTATTGAAAAGCAAATAAGGTAACACATGGAAAAGTGTTCTTTAAAAATTATAATAAATTTTTTTAACCCTTTTGACAAAGAGTCATAACCCTTTGACAAGATTGCAAAAAATAACAGCCAAACAAAAAGGAAAAGAAAATCACTATAATCTCTTTCCCTACCCACACCTCCTCCCGGGGATAATTACGGTTAACATTTTGGTATACATCTTTCTAGTTTTTTTGTTTATATACACTCACATCTATGTATATATTTTATAAATTTAAGGATTGTTAAAACAAAAACATAATCATAATATTATATGAAGTTTTTTTGTTGCCTATACAGTGGTGTTTTCCCAAAACCCAAAATCAGAATTCATGATCTGCAAACAGAACTGATTACCAGAGATCCTCAGCATTCATTTACCATTTGCTCCAATGACCCTAAATACTCAGGAAGGGGGAAGAGGGAGGATTGCTCCACAGTGACATAACTTTGAGAAATACTAAATATTATAACTCAATCTTGGAGATTTAAAAGGTTTTAAAAATTCTCACAATAAAGAAAACTCGCTAACTTTGTTTAATCCTGGATTTACCAAACATGATTTTAGCTAAGAATTCTTTGCTCATCTAATACCTTTTAATATCTCTTGCTACCTGGGCTCCATGAAATATCAGTGTAGTAAATGCTATTCTATAGCATTTGAAATCAGGACTGCCCAGGTAGGTTGTTAGATGAAAGAAAGAAAGAGAGAGAAAGAGAGAAGGAAGGAGGGAGGGAGGGAGGGAAGAAAAAAGAGGACGCTCAGCTAATTTCAATTTCAGATAGCAACAAATAAATTTTAATATGTTCCAAATATTGCATGGGACATATTATACTAAAAAATTATTAGTTGTTTACCTAAAATTCAAATTTAACTGAACATCTTATATTTTGCCTGGCAACCGTACTCAGAGAAAAATTGAGTAGTCAGGTCCAGTAGAAACAGAGGCCCTAGGAACACCACCAGGCCCACCCAGAAGCTGTGGAGGGAGAACAGCAGGGCATGAGAAACAAGATACACCTGACGAATCCAAAACGCCCAAACAGAGGAATAAAAAAGGGCAACAAGAAACATTTGAAGAAGGCATTACTGAGCTGGGGTTCTTTAGAATCTCGGCCAGACTCCAGAGACTGGGTTCAGACTGGCATACAGAGCGCTGCAGGTGAGTTTCTCCCTCCCGGGTGATCCCAGAGCACTGTGGACCTTCCTCCAAGTACATCTCCACGTGTGCGTCTGCCCAGTGAAGGGGGCCGTGCTCTACATGTCTATTGCCCCTATTGACCATGAGGACAAGGACCATATTTCAACAAGACACTCATGTCTGCGTATCCCACTGCTGTGTTCAGGATGTATACATTGAACTGAAAGCATTTGATCTGTCTTTCACTCTAACAAGGTTCTGTCTCAGGAAGCTCGTTATTGCTTAATTACGAGAAGGCAATTACTAACCATTACTATCATCAACTGCTGCAAGCTCACTTGCTTTACATCAGCTGCTAATTTCATGTTATTGCAAGTTAATTATTCTCCTTGGCCAGGGATGTCAAAAATCCACCTGTGCCATGGCTGTTCCTCACTCACTAGGCCATAATTTCCAGCATTTTTATATGGCTCTTTACAGTTTACAAAATGTTTTCATAGAGGTGATCTAATCTGGACCTGCCAACAATCTCATGAGCTGGTTCTTATCATTCACTATGCAGGTGAGGAAACTGAGGGTTTAAGTGATGAAGTGATGTACCCTAAGTCACACACTAGTGAGTTGCAAGGTGACTTCTGTATCCTAGCCACCTAGAACTTCTCCCCTTTGCTGAAACACACTATGTTTTTCCAGGTTCCTGCATATTTGGACCATGATTTGAAACACTTACTATGTGCCAGGAACTGTGCTAAATGTTTTCCATATATAATCTTATTTAACTTTTTCAACAGCCTCAGCCTCACTAGGTAGGTATTATTATTATTCCCATTATACAGATAAGGAAATTGAGGTTCAAAGAGGTTAATTTGTTCAAAATAACACAGCTAATGAGTAAAAGAGTCAGGAATCAAAACCCAAGTCTTTCTGGGAAAAAATTAAGTTGGAACTCTCATTCTTTATACTAAAATAAATTCCAGATGGATTAAAGATTTGGACTTTTAAAAACAAAAGCATAAAAGTACTAGAAGAAAGCATGAGACGTATAAAATCTTAAAGTAGGAGAAGGCTTTCTAAGAATTACTCAAAATCAAGGCTATAAAATAAATAGATTGACCAATTTGACAATTCAATTTTTAAAAAATTCTGCATGGCAAAACAATAAAAGATGAACTAATTAAAATATCTGAAAAACATATAACTAAGGGCTAATTTCCTTAAATGCATAAAGACTTCCTGCAAATCAATAAGAAAACTAGAATAACCCAATAGGAAAAAATGGGCAAAGGACATGAGCAGATAGTTTACAAGAAAGAAAATAAAAATGGCACTTACAGGGGCCGGTCCGGTGGCACAGCGGTTAAGTGCCTGTGCTTCACTTCGGCGGCCCGGGGTTCACAGGTTCGGATCTCGGGCACGCACTGACGCACGGCTTGTCAAGCCGTGCTGTGGCGGCGTCCCATATACAGTAGAGGAAGATGGGCACAGATATTAGCCCAGGGACAATCTTCTTCAGCAAAAAAAAGAGGAGGATTGGCATTGGATGTTACCTCAGGGCTGATCTTCCTCACCAAAAAAAAAAAAAAATAGCACTTACATATTTTTTTAAATGATCAGCCTCATTCATAAGAGTAAATTCAAAACTCTAATGAATTTACAATTATAAATTATAATTTTAAATATAAATTCATTATAGTTTTCATTATAAATTATAATGAATTTATAATCAGAGGCCATTTTTCATCTCACATTGGCAAAGTTCACTCTGCACTGGAGAGAGTATGAAGAAGTGGGGTACTGGTATACCACTGGTGGAAGGTAAATCAATGCAACCTCTCTGGAGGGCAATATTGATTAAAAACTAAAAAGGCTATTACATACCCTCTGACCCAGCCATTCCATTTCTAGGAATCTATCCTGCACTTACTCTGATACATGTGTACAAAGACACATGGAGCAGGATATTCACTGCAACGATGTTTATAATAGCAAATATAAAAACAACCTAAAAGTCCATCAGCAGGAAAATGGTTGCAGAGATTACAGAAACTCTAGATCAATGCACCACACAGCCTGCTATGGACATCTGCAAGATGTATTAAGTGAAAGAAGCAAGATGGGTATATAGTACGTAAAGGGGAGCATATAATTATTCATCTGTTTATGCATAAAATATCTCCAGAAGGATACAAAAGAAAACTAGCAATGGTGTTTGCTTCTAGGGAGGCTGTAGTATCTAGCTCTTTCTAGGAAAGAAGATAACCTCCAACTCTTAACAAATTATACTCTGCCTTTCCATTCAGTCTATAGTAGTGCTTAAAATGCAAGACAGTTTTCCTAATACAGTGAGAGAGGCCCTTTTTAAAAAATTCTGTTTGGGATGCTGTATTTCTATCTTTCTGTCTTTCTATTTGTTACTCTGCTGCACTCCTTCATGTGACACGGAAGGAATGTCCCACCCAGACTCTGGGGTTGCTTTATCTAGTTTATTGTGTATACCATTGTTCTCTGTTAAACCACGTCTCAGCACAGTGAGTCCCCTACACGGTGGATTCACTCTTTCATACCAACTTCCCTCAAAACCAAGTATCCATCATATGACAGCTAAAACCAATAGGTAGAACAATAGTTTATTTGTGTCACTGATAAAAACAAAACTCTCACACATTTGTATCAAGTATTACCACTCAGAAATTACTCTCACTGCACTCTGACACAGAATCTTCCTGAAGAAGCAGGAGGAGCCATCTTTTTTTCCCCACTTAACAGAGATGGGATTTGAAATCAGGAGAGTGAGTTGCCTCAGGCTACATAGCATGCAAGCAACAGAGCCAGAAGGTCATACACAGGCCCCCTGACTCCAAATCAGAGCTGCTGCCAGGACAAATAAGGTCTACAAATATAAATCCCTACTGGGCAAGGCCATGGGCATAACCACCAGGGGAGGCTGGCATGGACCCACAGATGAGAGGGAACTCAAAAGCAGTCCTTGGGGATATTTTTTTAAGACAAGGAAAAGATAAATAAAAATAAAAAATAAAGTAGGCCTGAGATCCCCACAATATTATTTTCAAAAATAAAAAAGCAAGACAATAAAATATCTTATTTTATTCTTTATATATATGTCTTTTATATTTTCCTCTTTCCTAGAAATACACAATAGATCTGAGGTACCAGACATGTAAGGAAAATGAAAATTAATCCAGGAAACAGCATCTCATCAGCATCAACCAAAGCAAATGTCTGAATTATCTTGTTGAAGTAACAGTGCTCTGTCACCTTCCATAGTGAGAAGGCGTCACTCACTGAGCACAGATTCAGTTTCCCACAGAGAGGTGAGAGGAGAAGGGAGGACCACTGCTGGGACCCATGTGGGCCCCCTTTCAGTTAGCTCCCCAGGAAGAGCTGATTTGTTTTGTACCATAGCACCTGGGTGCAGGTGCTTGACAACGAGTCTTGAATCTGCCTGGAAATACTGGCACCTTGTTTCCTGGGGGAAAAGAAAGATACCCTTCCCGCTCATTAATCCCTTTCTGAGATGGGGAGCTTCTGTCTGCTAAACACTTTTGCTGAACTGATCTAAAAAAGGCCTTTCCAGACCCAACTTGCTGTTTCCGTCTTCTGCACAAGCAGCTCAGCCTCCCTCTGTTGTCCTCCTGCAATAATAAACAATACCACTTGCAAAGAGCCTGGGAGGGGCCGTGTTTGTTCCACTGTTGTTTTCACTAAATTGGAGAATGTGTCTAATCTTTCCTCTGCAGAGGCTTTCCTGCGCCTGTTTGGCTGGACCGGAAGGGAACACTTATCCGCATCTTCAGTCTCCTCCCCCAGGCTGGGCACACAATGCAGCCTGGCCTGGCAGCCAGAGGTCAGGGCTGCAGCCCAGAAGTGGGCTCAAGTGGTTCCCTCTGCCTTAGGGACCCAAGGCCTACCAAGGACAGAAGTGTCTCCTTCCCTCCTGGAAGACTGTCACACCAGGCTGGACCCCTCCCCCAGCTGTTTAAACCGATTCCCTCCTCACTGGAAGCCGGAGAAAAGTAAAAGGGAAGACAGTGTCCACATGCTCTGGGACTCAAATGGATGAGAATAAAATGTAGGAATTCTCCCACATTTGTCTCCCAAGTTTGTGCCAGGTCCTGTGTCACTCAAGAGAATGACTATTTGTCTAGAGCCTAGGTGCTCTACACACACCAGCCCGTTTCATCCTTGAAACAGCTCTGTTGGGCAGGATTTCTTAATTACCATTACCATCAATAAGCTTTTTCATCTATAGGGCACCTCAAGTTTGCTAAGTGCTTTCCTGTAAATTATCTTACCTGCATCCTGGCAAATTCCTATGTGGAAGATAGGGTACAAATTCTCCCTGGACACGGTCCCCCAACAAACACACACAGCATGCCGTAAGCCATCCGTCACCAAGGCCTGCAGATTTTGTCAGAAATGTAGCTTGAATTTCCCCTCTGCTCCACCTTTGTCCCTGTTGCACCAACCTGGCTCAGGCCATAATCAGTTCTCACCCAGCCAGTCTGCCATAGACTTCTAACCAGGTGAAGTATTAAGTGGCAAAACTTTCCTCAATAGCAAATTTTCTATATTCATCAAAAGCCTTAACAATGTCCACACTCTCTGACCTAGCAATTCTGCTTGTGGGAATTTTCCTAAGGAATGATTTCAACACGTGCACCAAGATTTATTCACAAAAAAGTTCATTCTGGTGTGACTTAGAATAGACCCCAAAAGAGGGAGAGGAGTAAAACCGCTATGCAAAAACAGAGACGAGGTTATAGAGCCACATGATGTTAACATTATGAAATATATAGTTGGGAGGAAATACATTTTTAAAATGGATAGTTTTTTTCCTTCTTTGTATATTTATATCTTTTCTAAATTTTCTTCAATAAACATGACTGATTTACAAACAATACACTTCATTAAAATATCACAGAGGCTCGGTAGTGGTGCCTCTGAGAAACATGAGACAGGTACACATGTATACAGCTAGTGACCATCCACATTAAATTGTCTCTTCTAGAAAGCAGGATCTTACTTGGTACAAACCAAAAGCTATAACAGAGTTCAAACTTTTCTTGCAGTGAGCTCCCTGCTTGGAATTCACTTTAAGGAAAGAACTGAACACATTCAAAATGTGAAATGAACAAAAATGCTCATTACATCTTATCTAAAAGAATGGGAAACAATCCAAATGTCCAACAAGGGATAGCGCAGTATGGAATATCAACACCATGGAATGCAGGGCAGCCATTAGAAATGCCAATTATGAAAAATATGTAGAAATATGAAATAATGTTGACAATAGGCTGTAAAATAAAAAGAATACACAAAGCTGCATTTGTCAGGACTGCAGCTATGAAAAGTAAGCATGTATGTAAACAACGGCATTTTAAAAGTAAGAACATATATTGTGTTAGGATTATGGTATTACAGGGAGCTTTTTATTTTTTAGGTTTTGCCTTCTTTTTTTTTTTTTAACACGTTTTTAACATTTTGCAGTACCATAGACATATTTTTTAAAACTTAGAAAATATAGAAAAGGGGAAAATAAATTACCAAAAGGAGCATAATCACTGTCAGTATTTTGATATATTCCTCCTTGTCTCTTTTTCCTATGCACTGGGTGGTTTTGTTTTGTTTTGATCACTGTAATCATGTCAACATTTTCTTTAAAGTAGTTATAGGAGTGACATCAGCAACATGGCAGAGTGAGCTGTTCCCTTTGTCTCTCCCCCTCTACATTAAATTACAACTAAACAGACATTCATTAACCAACAGATACCAACACAGCACAACAGGACACCAGAGAGACCCACCCAGCTATACATCGGAAGGTGGGTGGACTGGATCCCAGGAAGCAGTGGAACTAGGTGAGTGCACCACTCTCTCTCCCTGGCATCAGCAAGCCAGGCCCTGGAGCCTCACATAGTGGTAAGCATGACTCTAAGAGGAGGCAGGGGCAGCCCAGCCTGCACATGAACGTTATCAGAGGGGTAGCCCAGCCTATGGGAGCATACACCATGCCGTGGCAGCCCTGCTAGTGAGAACACTCCTCACTGAGTGGTCATGGCTCAGCCCCTGTGAAGAAGCCCTGCACACCAAGCAGAGTGGCCAGCAAAACTGTAAGAGGAGGTGGGGGCAGCCCAGCACACACACGAACGCCTTCAGAGGGGTAGCCTGGCTGATGAGAGTGCCCACCATGCCACGCAGCCCCGCCAATGGGAACACTCTCCACCGAGCAGCTGTCTCAGCTGCCATAGAGGTGCCCTGTGCACCAAGTACAGAGGCTAAGCCAAACCACCATGAGTACAGTGCTGGACCACACCTGCACAACTTGCCCACTGAGCACAGAGACCCCGCCTCCACGAGGGTGACTTGCCCAGCAGCTGTAGCCAGCCTGCGCAAACACAGACCAGGCATACCTGCACAACTTCCAGCAGACGAGGCAGGATCAGAAACACAGCTCCTGCTTCCTCCCAGCAGTGGCAGGTGGAATCTGCGAACTGATATTACCACAAATGCCCTGGCAAAAGATCAGTTCATCAAACACCATGAAAAACTACAGCAACACTTCAGAGCAGAAGGAAAATGACATGTCTCCAGAAACCAATCCTGAAGTCACATAAATTTATAATTTAAATGACAGAGAATGTAAAATAGTGGTCATAAAGAAACTCAACAAGTTACAAGAAAACTCAGAAAGATAGTTCAATGAGCTCAGGGATAACATTAATGAGAAGAAGGAATATTTCACCAAAGAGATTAAAGCCCTTAAAAAAAAACTATACAGAAATTCTGGACATGAAGAACACAATGAGATAAAAAATAACCTAGAAAACATAAAAAATAGAGTTGACATTACAGGACAGAAAAAAATGAAGAAATTCTTTGAGAAATATTCAACTCAATTAAGAAATACAACATAAGGATTATAGTTATTCTAGAGGGAGAAGAGAGTGAGAAAGGAGCAGAGAGCTTGTCCAAAGAAATAATAGCTAAGAACTTCCCAAACCTGGGGAAGAAACTGGACTTACAAGTACACGAAGCCAATAGAACTCCGAACTATATCAATGCAAAAGACTTTCTCCAAGGCACATAATAGTAAAACTGGCAAAAGTCAATGACAAAGAAAAAAAATTAAGGGCAGCAAGGCAGAAGAAAATAACCTACAAAGGAACTCCTATCAGGTTTTCAGCAGACTTCTCAACAGAACCTTACAGGCTAGGAGAGAATAAAATGATATAGTCAAAATACTGAAAGACAAAAACTTTCAGCCAAGAATACTCTACCCAGGGAAACTATCCTTCAGATATGATGGAGAAATAAAAGCTTCCCCAGACAAACAAAAGCTGAGGGAGTTTATCACCACCGGACCTCCCTTACAAGAAATGATGAAGGAAGCCCTCCTACCTGAAATAAAAAAGACAAAGGTTTACAAAGCTTGGAGCAAGGAGATAAATAGACTGACAAAATCAGAAAATTGCAGCTCTCTACCAGAACAGGTTAGCAAAAACTTAATTATAACATAAAAGATAAAGGGAAGGAAAGCATCAAAAATAACTATAAACACTTCAATTTGGTCAAAAACTCACAAAACAAAACAGAATAATTTGTGAGAACAATAACTCAGAAGAGGAAGAGAAAAGGGATGGAACCTGCTTAGGCTAATGGAGAGAAGAAGCTATCAGAAAATGGACTATCTCACATATGAGATCTTTTATACAAATGTCATGATAACCACTAAACAAAAAAATTAGAACAGAGCCACAAATCATAAATAAAGAGAAAACTGAGAAAACCATCACAGAAAACAACCAAACTGAAATGGCAGTCAGAAATACAAGGGAAGAGAAACAACAGAAATATAGAACAACCAGAAAACAAGAGATAAAATGGCAGTATTAAGCTCTCATATATCAATAATCACTCTAAATGTAAATGGATTGAATTCTCCAATCAAAAGACACAGAGTGGCAGGATGGATTAAAAAACAAGACCCAACAATATGCTGCCTCCAGGGAACAAATCTCAGCTCTAAAGACAAACAAGCTTAGAGTGAAGGGATGGAAGACAATACTCCAAGCAAATGGCAAACAAAAGAAAGCAGGTGTTGCTATACCTATATCAGACAAAGCAGACTTCAGAGAAAAAAACAAGTATATAATGATAAAAGGGACATTCCACCAAGAGGACCTAACACTCATAAATATATATGCACCTAACACAGAAGCACCAAAGTATATAAAGCAACTATTAACAGACCTAAAGGGAGAAATTAATAGCAACACAATAATAGTTGGGGACCTCAACATCCCACTTCCATCAATGGATAGATCACCCAGACAGAAAGTCAACAAGGAAAGAGTAGGCCAGCCCTGTGGCTTAGCGGTTAAGTGCGCACGCTCCGCTACTGGCGGCTCAGGTTCGGATCCTGGGTGCGCACCGACGCACCGCTTCTCCGGCCATGCTGAGGCCACGTCCCACATACAGCAACCGGAAGGATGTGCAACTATGACATACAACTATCTACTGGGGCTTTGGGGGGAATAAAAAAAAGGAGGAGGATTGGCAATAGATGTTAGCTCAGGGCCGGTCTTCCTCAGCAAAAAAAGAGGAGGATTGGCATGGATGTTAGCTCAGGGCTGATCTTCCTCACAAAATAAAAAAATTTAAAAAAAAACAAGGAAAGAGTAGATTTAAATGAAATACTAGACCAGATGGACTTAATAGATATATATAGCACATTCCATCCAAAAATAGCAGAATACACATTCTTCTCAAGTGCACATGGAACATTCTCAAAGATAGACCATATGTTGGGAAACAAGGCAAGCCTCAATAAATTTAAGAAGATTGAAATTATATCAAGCATCTTTTGGGAACACAATGCTATGAAACTAGAAAACAACTACAAGAAAAAGGCTGGGCTGGGCCGGCCCTGTGGCTTAGCGGTTAAGTGCGTGCTCTCTGATGCTGGCGGCCCGGGTTCAGATCCTGGGCGCACACCGATGCACCGCTTCTCCGGCCACGCTGAGGCTGTGTCCCACATACAGCAACTAGAAGGCTGTGCAACTATGACATACAACTATCTACTGGGGCTTTGGGGGGAAAATAAATAAATAAATCTTTAAAAAAAAAAAAGAAAAAGGCTGGGAAAGTCACAAATATATGGAGACTAAACAATGTGACACTGAACAACCATTGGATCAATGAAGAAATCAAAGGAGAAATTAAAAAATACTTGGAGACAAATGAAAATACAACATACCAACTCTTACAGGACGCAGCAAAAGCAGTTTTAAAAGGGAAATTTATAGCAATACAGGCCCACCTCAGCAAAGAAGAAAAATATCAAATAAGTAATCTTAAACTACACTTAACTGAACTAGAAAAAGAAAAACAAACAAAGCCCAAAGTCAGCAGAAGGAGGGAAATAGTAAAAATTAGAGCATAAACAAATGAAATAGAGGCTTAAAAATACCGTAGAATGGATCAGTGAAACTAAGAGCTGGTTTTTTGAGAAGATAAACAAAATTGACAAACTCTTAGCCAGACTCACTAAGAAAAAAAAGAGAGAAGTCTCAAATAAATAAAATTAAAAATGAAAGAGGAGAAGTTACAATGGATACCACAGAAATACAAAGGATTATAAGAGAATACTATGAAAAGCTATATGCCAACAAGTTAGATAACCTAGAAGAAATGGATAAAATCTTAGACTCATACAACCTCCCAAAACTGAATCAAGAAGAAATAGAGAATCTGAACAGGCCAATCATAAGTAAAGAAATTGAAACAGTAATCAAAAAACCTCCCAAAAAACTAAAGTCAAGGACCAGATGGTTTCTCTGAGAATTCTACCAAACATTCAAAGAAGATTTAATACCTATCTTTCTCAAGCTATTCCAAAAACTTGAAGAAGACAGAATGCTTCCTAACTCATTCTATGAGGCCAACACCACCCTGATACCAAAACTAGACAAGGACAACACAAAGAAGGAAAATTACAGGCCAATATCATTGATTAACAGAGATTCAAAAATCCTCAACAAAATATTGGCAAACTGAATACAGCAATACATTAAAAGGATCATATACCACGATCAAGTGGGATTTATACCAGGAACACAGGGGTGGTTTAACATCCACAAATCAATCAATGTGATACACCACATTAACAAAATAAGGAATAAAAATCACATGATCATCTCAATAGATGCAAAGAAAGCATTTGACAAGATCCAACATCCATTTATGATAAAAAAAAAAAACCTCTCAATAAAATGAGTATAGAAGGAAAGCACCTCAACATAATAAAGGCCATATATGACAAACCCACAGCCAACATCATACTTAACGGTGAGAAACTGAAAGCCATCCCTCTAAGAACAGGAACAAGAGTGCCCACTCTTGCCAGTTTTTGTGTGTGTGTGTGTGTGTGTGAAGAAGATCAGCCCTGAGCTAACATCCATACCAATCCCCCTCTTTTTGCTGAGGAAGACTGGCCCTGAACTAACATCCACATTATGTGGGACGCTGTCACAGCATGGCCTGACAAAGCAGTGCATCGGTGCACGCCCAGGATCCGAACCCGGGCTGCCAGCAGCAGAGCGCATGCACTTAACCACTACGCCACAGGGCCGGCCCCTTGCCAGTCTCATTCAACATAGTACTGGAGGTTTTGGCCAGAGCAATTAGCCAAGAAAAAGAAATAAAAGGTATCCAAATTGGAAAGGAAGAAGTGAAACTCTTGCTGTTTGCAGATGACATGATTCTATATACATAGGAAACCCTAAAGGATTCACCAGAAAACCATTAGAAATCATTAACAACTACAAAAAGTTGCAGGGTACAAAATCAACTTACAAAAATCAGTTGCATTTCTATCCTCTAATAACAAACCAGCAGAAAGAGAAGTCAAGAATACAATCCCATTTACAATCGCAACAAAAAGAATAAAATATCTAGGAATAAATTTAACCAAGGAGGTGAAAGACCTGTACACTGAAAACTATAAAACATTATTAAAAGAAATTGAAGAAAACATAAAGAAATGGAAAGATATTCCATGCTCATGGATTGGAAGAATTACCATAGTTAAAATGTCCATATTACCTAAAGCAATCTACAGATTCAATGCGATCCCAATCAGAATCTCAATGACATTCTTCACAGAAATGGAACAAAGAATCCTAAAATTTATATGGAACAACAAAAGACCCCAAATAGCCAAAGCAATCCTGAGAAAAAAGAACAACGCTTGAGGCATCACAATCCCTGACTTCAAAATATACTACAAAGCTATAGTAACCAAAACAGCATGGTACTGGCACAAAAATAGACACACAGATCAATGGAACAGAATTGAAAGCCCAGAAATAAAACCATACATGTATGGACAGCTAATCTTTGACAAAGGAGCCAAGAACACACAATGGAGAAAGGAAAGTCTCTTCAATAAATGGTGTTGGGAAAACTAGACAGCCACATGCAAAAGAATGAAAGTAGACTATTATCTTACACCATACACAAAAATTAACTCAAAATGGATTAAAGACTTGAATTTAAGACTTGAAACCATAAAACTCCTAGAAGAAAATATAGGCAGTACACTCTTTGACACTGGTCTTAGCAGCATCTTTTCAAATGCCATGTCTACCCAGGCAAAGGAAACAAAAGAAAAAATAAACAAATGGGACTACATCAGACTTCTGCACAGCAAAGGAAACCATGAACAAAACGAAAAGACAACCCACCAACTGGGAAAAAAATATTTGCAAATAATATATCCAACAAGGGGTTAATCTCCAAAACATATAAAGAACTCATATAACTCAACAAAAAATAAACAAACAACCCAATTGAAAAACAGGCAGAGGACATGAACATTTTTCCAAAGAAGATATACAGATGGACAATAGACACATGAAAAGATGTTCAACATCACTAACTATTAGGGAAATGTAAATCAAAACTACAATGAGATATCACCTTACACCTGTCAGAATGGCTATAATTACCAAAACAAAAAATAACAAATGTTGGAGAGGATGTGGAGAAAAGGGAACCCTCATACACTGCTGGTGGGAATGCAAACTGGTGCAAACACTATGGAAAACAGTATGGAGATTTCTCAAAAAATTAAAAATAGAAATACCATACAATCCAGCTATCCCACCACTGGGTATTTATGCAAAGAACTTGAAATCAACAATTCAAAGAGATTTATGCACCCCTATGCTCACTGCAGCATTATTCACTATTGCCAAGAAGTGGAAGCAACCCAAGTGCCCATCAACTAATGAATGGATAAAGAAGATATAGTATATATATACAATGGAATACTACTTAGCCATAAAAAAAAAAAAAACCAAAATTGTCCCATTTGCAACAACACGGATGGACCTTGAGGGTATGATGTTAAGCAAAATAAGCCAGACAAACACTGTATGATTTCACTCATATGTGGAAGATAAACACACGGATAAAGAGAACAGATTAGTGTTTACCAGAAGGGAATGGGGTTGAGAGGTGGACGAAAGGGGTAAAGGGGCACATATGTATGGTGATGGATGAAAATTAGACTATTGGTGCAGACTGCATGATGCAGTCTATACAGAAACTGATATATAATAATGTACACGTGAAATTACACAATGTTATAAACCAATATGACCTCAATAAAATAACTGAAAAAAGAGCTGTTACAAAATCATTTCAATTTTTAAAAACCAGAGAACTTAACATAAGACGTGTAACAGCACCTAGTGCTGCGTTTTTCAAGTGCCATCAAGAGAACTGACCTAATACAATGTCTGTTTGTAAGCAAAAAACAGACATATTGCACCACTGTGACACAAGAGATGGATTGGTCAAAGTTCCTAATACCTGCAGAAGACTCTTAGGCCTATTTCGGTGGCCATAAGCCAGGAGTGCGGGAGTAGAGTGTTACTACAACTGACGTAGTTGGAAATTAGAAGGAATTTTACCAGACTTTGAAAACAGAAAGATACAATGATGTACTAAGTTTTCAGATCAGAAAAAGCTTGAGGGGAACAAATCCAATCATTAGGTCATTAGGCCCAGAATATTTAACCTCCTTTATCTCTCTCACAGCCTTATTCTCCCATCTACCTGGCCCGACCTTTATTGGGGTCAACCTCCAGTACCTGGGCAGCAGCTGCCCTGTTCTGCCTGCTCTCTCTGCCTTCTTCCCACTTCCCCACACGCATGCAGTCCTTCCTCCACTCTGCTATCATCACACCCACACCTAACTTCCATCCGTGCCCCTCTGAACTCCTCCAGGGGGAGAAACAGGGACAGAGAAAATCCCCCTCTAAGCAATGCACGGGCTCTGCTGCCCATTGAGTGGCTGTGGGCCCTAGAGAGAGTGAGAGAGGAGGCTGAGTCTGCTGTCACCATGAAGGGGCTCAGTTTCTGCTGGAGTGTGATGCTTTTGTGCTTTTCAAACAACGGGGCCCCTCAACACAAACCGACCATTCATCTTTTATGTGTGTGTCTACCAAACACTGCCCTCTATTCCGAGGCTAGGGGAAAAGCTGGTGCATTGGGTTGACTGAGACATGAGATGCCACGGCCAACGTAGCAAACCTCACTCAGATACTCCTCACCTTAAGGAAAAACGTAACTGCATTTTTTTGCCTTAGATGATTTTAGAAACTAACTTCTGTGCAAGATGCAATGTGACTTTTCCAAAGAACTAATCTGACCACATCATTCCCATGCTTAAATCCCCTCAGGGGCTCCTGGCTGCCTACACAAAGCCATCTGTGAGAGGAAGTACAGTGCCCCGGTGAAGAGGGCAAACTTTGGAGCCAAACTGCCTGAGTCTGGGTCCTGCCTCTGCCCTTTGAGTTGGGTGACCTTGAGCAAGTTCCCTATCCTCTTGGTGCCTACCTTTCTTTATTTGTAAATAGGGATAACAACAGTGCCTACCCCATAGGGTTGTTGTGCAGATTAAAGAATTAATACAGTAAAGCACAAAGAAGACAACCTGGTATATAGGAAGTGCTCAATAAATGTTAGGTGCTGCTCCTGTTACTGTTATTGTTGGAGCAAGTTCAAATTCACTAGCAGAGCATACAGTGCCATCCATGACCCAGTCCCTGCTCTTCTCTCTGGCTTTGTTTCTCATGACCTTTGAGTTACCACCACCACTGTGATCACGCAGCCACGCCAAGCTCCCAGAGTGTGGATCCTGGGACAGATGCATCCCTCCGCACCTTTACCCACATGGCCATTCTCTCCTTGTTGCCTCGTGAGCAACCACGTATCTGTGAAAGCGTTCTTGCCCACTCCACATGAATTAGCCACTCTGTTCTTTGTATGGAGCCACTCCTCCACTACGTTCTACGGAGACTCTCGTCACAAACACTTGATTATCTTCACTCACTTATGTATCCTGCTTCCCCTACCAGACCTTAAGGACAGAGGCCCCTGTGGATTCCTGTCTGTATCCCCGTTGCCTGGCACTCAGTAGACCCCAAATAAATATGTATTAAATAAATGCTAAAGAAAAATTGATCACAACACACAAAAGCTGGGAATACTTTTCAGAGAACCTAAACACCATGACAAGGAAATCAAATCCCAAAACACTTGGATCCTAAGGAGAGTTAATTGGCAAAGATCAAATAACCAAAGGGAAGAAGAAAATTATAATTTCCCAAGAGAAAGCCAAACCTTGTTATAACATAGTGTTTCTGTGTGTATTAGAGAACGGGAGACAGAAGTGACATTAATAATGGTTCTAAACTAGCTGATGTTGACTATTCATAGAAGAGCGCTTTGTAAACCTGTTTTTCAGAAAAAACATAGAGTCATAGCTGACTGGGGAATACCTTTCGCCTTGTCCAGAGTGCATGTTATTTAAATATAAAATACTGCAAGGGACACAGACTGCAGGAAAGAAAAAGAACTAATCTTTGTTGAGTGTCTATGATACTTAAAAGATAATATAGTTTCTATTTATTAAACACAACATGCTGGACACAGAACTATTCACTTCACATGCATTATCAAATTAGATGATGTAAGTCCTCAGCAATTCTGAGACATAAGTACTAGCCTCTCCATTTTACAGATGAGAAAAACATGTTCATTCATTCCGCACATTGGTACTGAGCATCTACTCTGTGCAAGTCATTGATCTAGGAGCAGAGGATACAGCAATGAACAAGCAGACAAAATCCCCCCCACCCCAGAGCATACATTCCAGTTGGGCAGAAAAGAGAGCAATGAATGAACGGGGAAATGAGCATATATACAAGTGAACAACAAAAATATCAGATAGTGACAAGTGCTAGTAGAGAATTAAAATAAGAAGAAGGGACAGAGAATGACTAGAGAGCTATGTTAGACCCAGTTGTCAGAGAAGGCCTCTCTGAGGTGGCTAGACGAATAAGAAAGAGCCAAGCACATGACGATTGGAAGAAAGCATTTCAGGTTGAAGGAACAGCTAGCACAAAGGCTCTAAAGTGAGAATGGACTTGGCATATTCAAGGAACCAAAAATAAACGGTGAGTCTGGGTGCATGGTCAATGAGAAGAAGTTGAGACACTGATGTGCGGCAGGTCACACAGAGCTTGGTCAGCCAGGGCAAGGAATTTGAATTTCATTCTGACTGCAATGAGAGGCCACCTGGGGGTTTTAAGGAGCACGACACAAACTGATTAACATTTTTTAAAGATTTCTCTGGTCACTGTGTTGGAGGTTATTGTGGTATGGATACAAGAAGAAGCAAGGAGACTAGTTAGAAGGTTACTGCAAGTAGTCTAGGTGGGAAAGGACGTGGCTTGGACTAGGGTGCTGAGTGGAGATGGAGGGAAGGAGATAAATTTGGGAATGTTTTTGAAGATACAGAAGATAGGACTTGCTGAAGGACTGGATAATGATGGGGAAGAAAGAAAGAAATCAAAAGTAATGCCTAGGTATTTTGGCTTGAGCACTTGGGGAGATACTAGCACCACTTACTGAAGCGGGGGAAGATTAAAGGAAGAGCAAGTACAAGGTGGAGAGAAAATCAAAAGTTCTCTTTCGGCCATGTTAAATTTGCAATGCCTATTAGACATCTATCTGGATATGAGTCTAGAGTTCCAGTGAAAGTCTGAGGATGCAGATAAAAATTTCAGGGTCGTTTGGGGCTGGCCCAGTGGTGTAGTGGTTAAGTTCGCGCACTCTGCTTCGGCGACCCAGGGTTTGCAGGTTCGTATCCCACATACGGACGGAGGCACCGCTAGTCAAGCCATGCTGTGGCAGTGTCCCATAAAAGTAGAGGAAGATGGGAACGGATGTTAGCCCAGGGCCAATCTTCCTCAGCAAAAAAAGAGGAGGATTGGCAATGGATGTTAGCTCAAGGCTAATCTTCCTCACTCACACACACAAAAAAATTGAGGGTCATTAGCAAATGGATGTTATTGAAAGCCATTGCATTAGAAGAGGATATCTATGGAGAGTGAATGAATAGAGAAGAGAAGGAGGCCATTTCAGAACATGAGGAGCATCATCATTTAGAGGTTGAGAAGAGCCCAGAGAGGTAGGAAGAGACCCAGGAAAGTAGAATGTCAAAGAAAACAGTGATCAGTCTTGTCAAATGCTGTTGAGTGAATAACTAAGATGAAAACAAAGCAGTGGCCTTCAACTTGGCAACATGAAGGTCATTGGTCAACACAGACAAGAATAGTCCTGGTGGAACAAGAGGAAGAGATTAGAGTGAGGGGAAGAAGTCAAAGCCAAAACTATGGATAACTTTTAAGTTTTACTGAAAATTGGAACAAAGAAACTAGAAGATAGCTAGAGCAGGGGATATAATGTCAGCAGAGTTTTAAATTAAATAATGAATTTGTTTTGCAATATTTAAGAGACAAAATTAGAAAACATTTTGGGATTTTTTTTTGGTTTGTTTGTTTTCAGATAAGAAATAGTAGAACACGCTTATTTGCTCCTGAGAATTATCCAGTGATGAGTGTAAATTTCACGATGACAGAGAGAGTAGGCATAATTACAAGATCAAAGATCTACAAGGTTTAGTCTTTCCCTTTGATTTTTTTTTTAATTTTTTGTTTATTGCAGTAACATTGGTTTATGACATTATAAAAATTTCAGGTGTACATCATTGTACTTCTATTTCTGCATAGATTACATCATGTTCACCACCAAAATACTAATTACAACCCATCACCACACACATGTACCGAATTATCCCTTTCACCCTCCTCCCTCCTCCCTTCCCCTCTGGTAACCACCAATCCAATCTCTGTCCCTATGTGTTTGTTTATTGTTGTTATTATCTACTACTTAATGAAGGAAATCATACGGTATTTGACCTTCTCCCTCTGACTTATTTCACTTTGCATTATACCCTCAATGTCCATCCATGTTGTCACAAATGGCTGGATTTCATCGTTTCTTATGGCTGAGTAGTATTCCATTGTGTATATATACCACATCTTCTTTATCCATTCGTCCCTTGATGGGCACTTAGGTTGCTTCCAAGTCTTGGCTATTGTGAATAACGCTGCAATGAACACAGGGGTGCATGTACCTTTACAAATTGGTGTTTTCAAGTTCTTTGGATAAATACCCAACAGTGGAATAGCTGGATCATATGGTAGTTCTATCCTTGATTTTTTGAGGAATCTCCATACTGTTTTCCATAGTGGCTGCACCAGTTTGCACTCCCACCAGCAGTGTATGAGAGTTCCCTTCTCTCCACATCCTCTCCAACACATGTTGTTTCCTGTCTTGTTAATTATAGCCATTCTGACGGGCGTGAGGTGATATCTCATTGTAGTTTTGATTTGCATTTCCCTGATAGTTAGTGATTTTGAACATCTTTTCATGTGTCTGTTGGCCATCTGTACATCTTCTTTGGAGAAATGTCTGTTCAGTACAAGACTTAGTCTTAACAGAGTTAATAATGTGCTAATGGTAAAAGCATTGGTAGGCAGGGGAACTAGGATGTTAATCCAGGTCTGTTTTGACTCGTATGTGCATCTCTTTCCATGACACCACTGACTGTAATATAATACAGTAGCATTTGCAAAAGATCCCAACTCCAGGCTCTGAAGATAATCAGCACAATTGAATGGAAGGAATCTTAAGAGAACTTGGAAGAGCCAACACAAACACATACCCCTTTCTTCTAGGTAAGCAGGCTCTGTTCCTCATATAGACTTCTATTATTGTAGTTTCACTCAAATGTCATTTATGTTTGCACATCTGGCTGTGGTCCTACTAGCTGTAGGACCCTCAATTGTTGCCCTTTTATGTTCAGAGTGGGTTTGAGGAGAGGATGGGGACACTGAGATAAATCACAGTGCAGTAAGGGGGAACACTGTAGGGAATAAACTCCCCAGTGACTGTAATAAGGTAGTAAAGATAGTTTTTAAATGTCAGTTGTGTATTTCTATTCAATAAAAGTGAAGATGGAAATTAAGGTACATGATCATTTTGTTTCTTTCCTCTTTACATGGCTATCTCAGGAAGCTAGTGACTATGGTTGTGCTCTTGTCATCTGTTTCCCATGCCCACTCCTGCTCTACCACATGGCAGCACAACCCTACCCCTCCAGCCCCATCTTTCTCTCACCTGGCTTCCCGTTATCTGTTCTAGTTTACTTCTTCCTTCAGAGCAATATAGATGCCATCTCCCCCAGGAAGTCCTCTCTGATCTCTCTTTCTCTGAACCATTATAGCATTAGTACTAGTACTACATAAATTTAGCTCTTGATCATATTCGGTTTTAAAACTATTCTCTGATTCAAATATCAGAGTGAGAGTAAGAGTATTTTTCAGTAGGAAATTCAATACAATTGTTGGCCAATGTTCTTTGAGATGTAGCTTAGTAGTGGAAAGATTCAGATGGATTTGAGTTGCAATTGTGGCTCTGTTCCACCTCTGACAAGCTGAGTGATCTTGGGCAAGTCATTTTCTGAGCTCAGTTCCCCCATTTAGAAAATGGGAATGATACTACCTACCACCCAAGACCTGGGTATGTATCTAAAACATGCCTGACAGCTCACTGTTCTGCTGAAAACCTTACAATGGCTTCCCATGATTTTCAAAATCAAGTCCAAAACTCTTCAACTTGTTTACAATGGCCTGTCAACTTCTCCAGCCTCACTTCTCACCTACCTCACATTTCATACTCCAGTAACAATGAATTCCTCATCCCTATTATTTTGTTTTTTCCATCCTGTCAGTCATGCACTCTTACTCCACCTTGCTCAGTCATGACTCTCTTCCTGGAAGCTTTCCTGGATTTGAAACCCTCCACTTCTTCCCCCCATACACAGGTTAGGTTCTCGTATTTGGTTTTCCCATAATACCCTAGTCATAGCTTAATCACTGCAGTCACCTCAGTGTTTGTAAATGTTTATTTACAAGACTGTCTACTCCATGAAACAAAGGTTCCATGGGGGAAAGGACTGGGTTTTATTCATCTTTGTATCCCTAGCATAGTGTGTGGTACATACAGGTGCTTACTTCTACTTCATTTTTCTGATGCTCCATTTCTTCATCTATGAAATGGAAACAATATCACCTACTTGAAAGGCTGGGATTAAATTTAAATATTCCAAGTTGACCACAGGGTGTCTGGCATACAACCAGCCTTCAGGATGTTTGATTTCTATTCTCAGCACCTCCTGATTTTGCATTCCTATTCTGTCCTTCAAGACCAGGCTCTTACATTGGCCCTGTGTCCTTGATTTGAGCCCTCTCCTCCCTCCATATCCCTGAGTAGGAAAGGTCCCAAGCTGTTTCTCACTCCTGCCAGTGCCCTCTGAACTCTGAGGATGACTCAGCTAAGGCACCAAGGCAGTACTGCAAACATTTCATGAGCACATTTGTACAAGGCAATGTCCCAGAGGTAGAGGAGGTAATGTAACAGGCACAAGGAATTTATGACCTTCTGGGGGTAGGGAAGAGGTAGGAAGACAATTAGACAAATGAAGGCAGTGCAATTCAAAGGAAAATGTTATAAAACTCTGGGGGAAGACAAGAAAGCCTTGGAGGAAGTGGCATTTCAACTGGACCTCGAAGGATGGATTTAAGCTAAGAGGCTATTTCCAGAGTTGTATGTGTTCCACAAAACACAACACCAAAATTTCCTGCTCCTCAGATGGAAAATAAATTTATGAAATGCTGCTTACTCCATACTACTCTAGGAGATTCACAATGCACAGTGGCAAGGCTCTGAGAAGTCCTGAAAGTAAAAAACCCTATTGAAAGTAAAAAACCCTATTTAACTTTGTTTAAGCCAGTACCCCAAATTTGTTTGACACTAGTCCTCTAATTCTTCCCCCCTGGAGGATATTTATAGCATCTTGAGGAACATACTTTAAGAAACAACAGGTTAAGTGTTACCCTTTCAAAGTTATATTTTTCCATTTTAACAGGACCTCTCATAGATAATATCTTAACATCAGTTTTTTTCAACAACGTAATCAGCAATTTAAAAAATTCTCCTGGCATTATGTTCATAAAGGAAAAAGCAATAGAAGACACTGCAGAACTACATAGCTGTCAAGACAGAACAAATTCATTCCTTCCCTAGTGTGAGGCAGAGTGTAGACCACAAGCCTTTCTATCAAGGGAGGGAGACAATGCATCTCTGACCAAGTCCATTCCTTCTTTGGTAGGATGTTTACAGTCCTATAGCTGCCTTCCCTCCCTCTCCAACCTGCTGACTGGGTAAAAAAAAACACCAGACTTGAAAGCAAAGGGAACAACGTTGCATAACAACAAGCTGACAAGGCATGTTTTGCTCCTTAATATTTACCAAAGTGGTGCCTTGAAAGAGGCATTGTATGGTTGTCTGTCCCCACCCTGGAAGCACAGTGCTCAGTTATCCAGTCTGTGAGTTAACAAATGTTTACTGGGAGCGAGGCATTGTGCTCATGATACAGAGAAAAACAGGACATAGCCCTCCTCTCAAGTCCTGCTTCACAGGCCAACAGGAAGACAGACAGGTAAACTGCAATGCAGCACGCGATGTGCAAGCAAACAATTCTGTAATAACAGGTGAGCACTGAACGCCGGGGCGGCAGAAGTGCAGGGACTCTTGAACTTTGCCTGGGCCTAAGGTCAGGGGAGAAGCGTGTTAAAATAAGGAGACTCCTCTTAGTTCTCAGAAGACTGGAAAGGAACTTTCCAGACAAATAAATCAATACATATATAAATCAAAAAAATCGGGTTCTAGGGTTGAGCAGAATAGAGTAGGATAGAGCAAGATTGAAAAAAAAAATGAGCAGCTGATCTTCCTGAGAAGACGGCACAGTGAACAGCTGCATTTAATTTCACTTACTCCTGAAACCAGTGGAGTGCTTTTTTTTTTTTTAAATAACGAAACCGTACAAGTACAGGGAAAGAGGAGAGAAGATAATGGTGTCAAATTTTGGAAGCCTGGGAAGCAGATGACCGAGTAGTAACTGACTTGGCAGACTCAAGAAATCCGAATCCTAAACCAGATGTAGGGAAAGCTGAGAATTCAGCTGATTTAAACCACAGAATCCTTACCAGGCCCAGGACTGGCAAGACTGTGTACTCCTAGAGCAGGGGTGTAGGATGCTAAAATAAAGACGATAAATAGGGAAAGCTGCTTGAAGAAAGATCCCTAGATTCCTCTCCTCACTGGCAGAATTCTGGAAGCTTAGACTCTGGAGAACATAAAACAGAAATGTCTAGTATTTACTTTAAAATCATCTAGGGAAGAGGTTGGGGGATACAGATGAAACAAAAATGTCCATGAAGTGATCACTGGTGAACCTGGGTGATGGGACTACAGGGGTTCATTGTACTATCCTCTCTACTTTTGTAAATCTTTGAAATTTTCCATAATAAAAAGTGAAGAGTGTCTCTGGCCTGGGAGTACCCAGCACGGTTGAAGGGGAACATAAAGACAGGGCACTACGTTACTGAAGGAGGAGAGCAACATATTCCCATGATACCTCTCCTCTCGACTACCAGAACAGCGTGAGGTAGACGGCACTCTGCGAAGGAGCATGGGAGACTCCTCCTAGGTGAATGCAACCAAGGGAAAAACTGAAGATGCTGCCCCAGGGGCTCCCAACAAACAGCCCACCAGATCACACCACAGTGAAGCTCAGAGTTAATAATCTCCATCCCACATTCAGTTTCCTGACAGCTTTTTATTTTTTTTGATAGTTTTATTAATAACTCATACCCAATTCACCCTTTTAATGCATACAATTCAGTGGTGTTTTGTATATTCACAGAGTTATACAACCATAACCACAATCAATTTTAGAATATATTCATCACCCCAAGGAAAACTCTATACCCATCAGTAGTCACTTTGCCTTCCCTCCACTCTCCAGCCCCAGGCAACTACTAATCTATTTTCTGCCTATATAGATTTGCCTATTCTGGACATTTCATATAAATGAAATCATACACTACGTCGTCTTGTGTGAGTGGCTTCTTTCATTTACCATAATGTCAAGTCCTAACAGTTTTTTTACCACGCCCACCTCCCCCACCCCCCCTCACCCAGTGGTTCCCTTAATCAGGAGCAATACAGCCAAGGATCAGAGTCAGAGGAACATCTTGGGAAAGCCTCTAATGAAGACACAGACCACAGCAGACCCAAAAAAGCAACTTGAAGGAAACAGATACTAAGCAACGTAATACCACTAATATTCTCAAAAAAATGAAATAAAACTGCATCCATGAAGTGCAAACAGGATACTATTAAAAGGAAACACCAAGAACAAAAAAGCTCTTAGAAATTGACAACAGCAAAAATAAAAAATTTAATAAAATGACTGAAAATAAAGTTGAGGAAATCTCCTAGAGAGTAAAATCAAAAGACAAAGATACAGAAAACAGGAGAGAGAAGTTAGGAATACTCTAGAGGACAAGTACAGGGGGTCCAATATCTGAATAAGAGAAATTCCCTGGAAAGAGAGAAAGAAAAAAGAAAGAACAATCATAATACTATAATTTGATAAAACTTCGAAGAACTGAGGGGTGCAGGTTGCCAGGTTGAAAGGGCCCAGCACAAAAAGCACAGTGTTAAATTTCAGAAAACTGCAGACAAAGAGAACAGTCAACAAGCTGTCAGAGAGGAGAAAATCAAACAAACAGGCTATATACAAAGAATCAGAAATCAGAACACTTCCGACTTCTCAACAGCATCAACAAAAACAAGACGACAAGGGAGCAATAGCTTTAAAATTCTGAAGGAAAATTATTTCCAGCTGAGAATGTAATACCCAGTCAAACTATCGATCAAGTATGAGGATAGAACAAAGATATTTTCAGGTATACAAGATCTCAGATATTCACATTGCATGTACCCCTTCATAAGAAGCTCCTGGAGGGTGTCCTTCACTAAGCGATACACAAGAAACAGAGGATCTAGTAGAGACAGGCAACAGAGAACCCCAAGATGACTACCACATGAAGAAGCCAACCAGACCAGAGAAATACAAGCCAAGGAACAGACATGTTGAAGACAGTTATCACCAACAACCCCATAGAGGGTGCCATTAAACCCTCTTTGGTGGTGGTGTTCTAAATATTTTAAATGTATGACTATAAAATTTTCAAACTCAAAAGCAGACCTCCAATACCTCCAATACCCATCAGCCAGATTCAACATTTATGAACACTTTGGCATGTTAACTTAATCTATCCCCTTTTTTCTATTTTTTCTTTGTTTAATATTTTAAAACAAATTCCACATCATATCATTTCACCCCTATGTACTTCAGAACCCATCTCTACATTGCCCATTTTCTAACATCACAATACTATTATCACTCCTAGAAAAATTAACAATAATCCCTTGATATCAGTCCATAATAAAATTTTCCTAACATCTCAAAAATGCTTTTTTATAATTAGACTGTTATGACCTGAATTGTGTTCCCTTCCAAAAATTTATATGTTGAAGCCCTATGCCTCAGTACCTTAGAATGTAACTGTAATTGGAGATAGGGCCTTTAAAGAGGTAATTAAGTTAAAACAAGGCCTTTAGGGTGGGCCCTAATCCAACGTGACTGGTATCCTTATGAGAAGAGGAGATGAGGACACACAGAGAGACACCAGGGCCACATGTGTGCAGAGGGATAATCATGTGAAGAGGCAGAAAGAGGGCGGCCATCTGAAAACCAGGGGAAGAGGCCTCACAGGAAGCCAATCTTGCCAGCACCTTGATCTTGGGCTTCTAGCCTTCAGAACTGGGAGAAAATAAATTTCTGTTGTTTAAGTCACCCAGTCTGTAATATTTTGTTATGGCAGCTGTAGCAAACTAACACACAGACTATCCAAATCAAAACAAGGTTCATACATTACATTTGGTTATAATTCTTAAGTCACATTATTATTTTTTTTCATGCCATTGACTTGTTGCAGAAGCCAAGTCAGTTGTCGAACACTCTGAATTTGTCCGCTTGCTTTCTTAGAATGTACTTTAACTTGTCATCCTTCCTCCCATCTTTCCAACAAATTAAAGTGAGCTCTAGAGGCTTGATTAGATTTAGAGGCCAACTTTAGGTAAGAATATTCCATAGGTGGTACTGCATACTCTCTTTTTAACCTGACAAAGAATGATAGGTAAACTGGTCCAGACTTTTTTCTGACTCTATTTGCCTTGACCATGTGCTGATGAAGTACCTGCTCACCCCCTCCATGGCATCTGTCTGGGTTAGTTGATGGCACTCACTTCATCCCACAGAAGAGTTTTGCCTTGACCTACTCCCTGAGAGCTGGAGGTAGGCCATGGAGGGACTAGAGGCAGAAAAGACAGAGCAGTCCACTCTCTGTGACCATACCCTACCAGATGTCCAGTGCCTGGCCCATACTACAGCCCAGTCAGATGCCCCAATAGTGGTAAGCCTTATATTTCCTAGGATTCACTTACAACCTTGCCCACTAACTTGCCCATTAGGACCTTTTGCAACCCCCAAGGAAGCTAAAGCCAGACTATGACCCTGAGTCAGTTGAGCTCATTTTTAGATCTAATAGTGGCAATGCTCCCCTTTTCTTACAAAACTTGCTGTATTTATGCTTATTTGTTTAAAAAAGCTAAACAACATACAGTTTAGTAATACAAGCATGGGTGGTTAAACCATAAAGAAAAGAAAGGGAATAATCAACACAAAAGTCAGGATAATCACTGCCTCTGATGAAGAGGGAAGGAGACATGATTTGGGGGCAAAGGGTACACAAGCAGATTCTAAGATACCAATAATGTTCAATTTGATAAACTGGATGGTGAATACACAATTTTCATTTTATTATTCTTCTTTAAACTATAAATTTATATTTAAAACACTCTTTAGTATGTATGATATATTTCATATTAATTCCCTTTATGTGAGCAGTCCACTGTGGCTAGAACACAGGGTTTGAAAAGTAGAGTGAAAAGAGAAAAGACTGGAAATGGAGTTTACTCTGAAGGTAAATGGGAGCCTCAGTGATGCTGTCTTGGGAGTGTCGTCAGGGTACATTTATACCCAAGATCAATTAAAATGGCTTTCTCACAATCTATCCACCAAGAACGATAGGAAAAACCCTTTTTTTACCTACTAAGTTACCTAGAGATGAAGTATCCGACACTGTAAGACTCACTGGGAAATATAATAATATAGTTTTGATGTATTTTTCCAGTGAAAGAAGATTCAGCTTTCCCTAGGGAACACATTTGCCTCAAATCCTTAAATGATACAAAGGTGGGAGGAATGCAGAAAAAATGTTTTAGATGACAGAATTGGGATATATCTTGGCAAGCTGGAGTGACAGGTCAAATCTAGCCCAACTTATATCAACATTTACCATTTACCAAGAACATATGATATACCAAGAGGTTAACATAATTTATCTCATTTAATCCTCACAACCCCACTGGGAAGCTGAGACCCAGGGAAGTAACTCACCCAAGGTCACAAAGCAAGTCAATAGCAGAGTCATGATTTTAACCTAGGTTTTCAGATTCAAGTTTCAATCTCAAGTGAGATTTCTTCAGCTACCAGAAATTAACATTTAACAACTGAATCCTCTTTACTTGAATTCAGTCTGTCACCCTCAGGGAACTGCCACCCAACCCAATCCCCCTTGGGCATATGAGGGTATCAGAGCCTCAGAAAAATAATTAGAACAGACTGATTTCATTCATTAATGTAACATTTGGGGACCCTCTGACAGCTGCCAGGAAACCTCTATCTGCCCTTGAGAGCAAGTCAGTAAGCTGTAAGAGGATTCTCTCTGCTATCCATTCCCAGCTCAGCTATGTCTGCTTCCCCATCTGTATTGAAGACTTTGCAAAACTCAAGCTCTGAGTTGTAGATGGGGGTCCTTTATCACACAGATTGCTGAGAAAGAACCCTTAGCCAGCCGGTTCCCCACATTCAGTTTTCTCTCATCCTCAGGGCCACTGTGATTTGATGGGTGTGCGTAGCTAAGAGAATAGGCTACAGTGCACAGTTATATCCCATGGAGCAATCCCGAAAGACAGCCAGAGAATTTTAATGAAAACCAGAAAACTCCTGGCTGCTAAGTCCAACTGCAGTCCAGGCCCACCAGCCCCTCCCCCTGCAGCTAAGAATCCCAGAGCCAGCTTCACCCCAAAGAGCAGGGAGGAATATCTATTTTGCATTCAGCAACATTTTCCATAGCAGCCACTTTCCAGGGTCATTTAGGTGAGAAGCAAGGCATAAGCTAATTGCAATAGGACCCAGGGACCCTGAGAAACACAGGGTGCGGCAGCAGCAGATCTGAGCCAACAGATTATGAAACAGTCATTTAAAAAAAAAGCCTCTTTCCTTCTGCCAAAGCTGTCTGAACACAGCTGCATGCAAGGCTAGTGAGGAATCTTAACAAGCTTAAAGGGACCGTATTTCAGATACTTGAAAACCAAAGGTGGAGGAAATGAGTATTTTGAGCACTTACTATGTGTACGGTGCTCTGATCTCATTTCACCTTTACTGTGAGGTGGGAATTACAAACTGCATATAACAGATAGAACACTGACTCAGAGAGGTTAGACAACTTGTCCAAGGCACACAGGTGGCAGGTGGGGAACCAAGACTCAAAGTTCAACATGGATGAGGCTCATCAGAAATAAACTCAAAATCCTGACCTGTCCTAATAAAAAGAACGAGCATTTACTGAACATTGACTATGTGCCTGGAACTAAGCTAAGAATTTTGTATGCACCATATCATCTAATCCTCACAGCAATTAGATAAGGTAGGAGTCGTTATTATCCCCATTTTCGATGAGGAAACTAAGGCTAGATGTTAAGTAATTTGGCCAAGGTCATGACATTGCCAGGATTTGAATCCAGGTCTATCTAATTCTGGAGCTCACCTGTGAAAACATTCACCCTAACAGCCTACAGAGGGGAACCAGCTAGGCCATCATGCCAAAAAAGCAAGTTGCCTAGAGATTTCTGCCCCCTTCTCAGCAGGTAATCTATGTTCCAGGGTTTCTTTTCAATTCCTCCGAGCACTCCTCAGTGGGGGCACAGAATCACTGGCTCTGGGAGGGCTGACAGTGACATTTCCACCTTCCCAAGGACTGTGGGATCTGTTGACACCGCGTGTGTGAAGGAGAAGGCTACCACCATGATCCCAGGACACCTGTGAGTATAGACGCTGACAGCTCCTTTAGCAAGCTCTGCTTCACAGGCCCACACACTTCACAGCAAAGCCCCCTCCTCCAACAGCTCACAGACCTGTTTTGTATTCTTAACAGCAGACCACGTGCCTCCTCTTAGAGCAACTGTGATTTCCCAAAGGAGACGACTGTCTAGACAGAGCATCCCAATCCATCTTGACAAAAGATGGGCCACACAATGTTAGGTTTGATCATTTATTTTCTTGGGGTCTGTGTTCAGCACCCTAGTGAAGGCTCTGAGCGTAGTACCTCTGGGTTATCAGACTGAGTACCACTCAGCTCAACAGCTGACATCTGGGGTTAGAACTGTCTTCCCAGCCAGGCAATCATCACCTGAGGGAAGTCACAGGCATCTTACACTCAGGCTTATGGGTCACACACACACAGGCACACCAAACAGTTCCATTTGTCAGGGTGAAACTTGATAGAACCGTTCTATACGTGTTCGGAATTAAGCACCAGGCTTTGAGGTGGACTGAACAGCTAATGTGTGCCAGGTACTGTGACAGGTACATTCACAGCCGATATCTTAATTAATCTTTACAACATTTTGTGAAGTAGATAGGACTGCTATTAGACAGATGAGGCAACTGAAGCCCATAGAGGTAACATAATTTGCCCAAAGTCACACAGGAAGTGGCAAAGCTCAGAATCAAACACATTTTTAATATGACTCCCATGCTCTTAATCCAGTCAATCACGAGTCCATTCATTTATTCCTCAGATATTTATTGAGCACTTTCTATGGGCAGCTTACTGTGCCCCTTGTAGAGGATACGACTGTTAACATGATAGCCTAGATCCAGTCATCAAAGGACTTATGTTCTCATGAAGAGAGAAGACAATGCAATCTGAAAGATAGGTACAGGATGATGAATGATCAGGGCAGACCTTTCAGAGGAAGTGGCATCTGAGCTGAGACCTAAAAGATAAGAACGAGCCTGCCATTTGCAAAACTAGGAAAAGAAGAGCATAGGCAGAAGAAACAAGAACTGCGAGGGCTGTCTGCAGAAAAAGGCTTGACACATCTGAAGAACGTAAAGGCCACCAGCCACCATGGCTGAGTGAGCCACAGGGAAGAAAGAATGTCTGAGATGAAGCAGGGCCTGTTGACCACAGAAAAGAATTTGGATTTTGTCGTAAGGGCAATGGGAAATCAAAGAAGAGTTTTAATTAGGGCAGCGATAAGATCTGATTTGTGCTCTAAAGGGAAAATTCCGGTTGATGTGTGGAGAAGGGAGTGCAGGGAGGGGCAAGAGTTAAGAATCAAGGGAGAGATGAGGGTGGCTCGGTCCAGGGTGGGTGATGGTAGCAGAGATGGATTTTATATTTGGAGACTGGACTGAAAAGTCTTGCTGATGGATTGTATGTGAATAGTGAGGGGAACAAACTCCTAGGTTTCTACCTTGAACAACAAGTGGATGGTGGTATTACGTATTATGAGAAAGACTAGAGGAAAAGCAAAATGCTTATGAGGTAGCCATGCTTTGCATTCTATATCACACCATGAAGAAAAACAAAGCAGACCTAGTTGTGTTTGTTCAGGGGAAGCTGTGAATTAAAGGCTTGAAGCTGCTTAACCTGGTGAAGAGGTGTTAGGGGGTGAAAATGAAGAGTAAACAGCAAAAATCTGAAAGGTTGCCTTAGGAAACGGGGGTTCCACTTACCTCATGTGGCCATCCGTCACTGCTAAACTGGGACCAATGAGCAGAAGGCGGACATAGGAAACGAGTTCAGGTATATGTAGGGAAGGGCTGTCTCGTGGTCAGAGCTGTGAAAGTGGAATGAGCTGCCTTGGGGTGATGATGGCCTTCCTGTCACTGGAAGTGTTAAAGAATAAACCAGATGACCCCTTGGCTAGATGGTTAGAGAGAGAATTTAGTAACTGAGTGGGCAAAATGCTACCAAAAAATCCTCCTAAACCCTAGAATTCTGTGGTTTTAAGATAAAGTCTTGATTAATCTGACCTTCAGGACTGGAGCTTCCCTAACAGGGAAGAATTTCCTTGGTATGGCCTTCCTTTTAGAAGGCAACTGAGAACAATATTAGCTTACTTCAATCACTATGAAGTGACTCCTAGTTCATTTCTAAGTGTCATACAAAATGCTGAAGAGCTTTTGGTGTAAGTAAAAGGCAAAAGCTATGGAATCAGATATCCCAGATCTGCAATTTATTAGCACTGTGACCTTTGGCAAGATATTTAAATCCTCTGAGTCTCAGTTTCTCTTTCTGAAAAATGGCAAAATGCCAAATTCAGGATGTTTGCTGTAAGGACCAAAGCCCGGTGTCTGACACATTAAAGTAAGAATAATAATGATAATTAACATTTATTGAGCCATTACTATATGCTATGCATGTGCTATATGCTCTATGTGCATTTTTTTCATCTAATCCTTACAACAACCCATAAGGTAGGCACTATTATTATCCCTATTTAAAAAATTAGAAAACAGATTTCTAGAGGTTAAGTTGCTTATCCAAGAGTCATATAGCTAGTAATTACTCAAATTAGGAAAAAACAAACAAATAAACAAACTTCAACAAAGATTGAAAGAAAAAGACAAAGAAAATCTTTAGATTATTATTTTTTTTTAATTTTAACCATCCAGTGTTTTGTTTTATTTATTTATTTATTTATTTGTGAGGAAGACCAGCCCTGAGCTAACATCCATGCCAATCCTCCTCTTTTTGCTGAGGAAGACTGGCCCTGAGCTAACATCCGTGCTGATCTTCCTCCACTTTATGTGGGATGCCGCCACAGCATGGCCTGACAAGCACTGTGTTGGTGCACGCCCGGGATCCGAACCCGGGCCGCCAGCAGTGGAGCAAGCGCACTTAACCACTACACCACGGGGCCGGCCCCTAGATCATTTTTAAAATGTAACCTACTGTTAAATTTAACAAACAATTCAATTCACTGACTAGACATTTAGTAAATATTTATTGAACATGTAAATGAATAGCTGAATGAATGAATTATTCCAACAAACATTTATTGAGTTCCTACCAGGCACAGCATCAAGAAACTAGGGTTACATAGAATTTACATCAGTTTAATTGAGAGTTTGCCATTCAAACCACAATCTTCAAACTGTAGAAAAATAGCCAACATAATGACCCATAGTCCATGAAAAAAGGTTCTAAGAAATATCATTCACATACAGACCAAGAGAAGCCAGAATTACTCTTGTTCTTTCTTTGGGATGTCGAAACTGTTAGAGGGGTGCTCAGAGCAGCAGGCAGAATACTAAGAGCACATAATAAGTGGAAGCCGACGAAGGAGATAATCTAAAAGACCAGACAAGTAAGACTCCCAAAGGAAGCAGAAATCTAAGAAAACAAAGGCTGGCTTAATAACTAGGAGTTTCCTGATGAACTTCACCCGAATTAGGAAAGAAACCAAGTCTCAAAGGGCATTTGGATGAATGGGTTAAAGAGGAAGAGGAGGCAGTCTTTTAAAAAGTTCCGGGATAAAAAAGAGAGGGAGTGAATAGCAGCCTGGTGAGGAGGAACAGAAAGACTATTGATAAAGCGTAGAAGGTGAGGAGTAGGAGCCAAAAGAAAAGGCAAAGCTAAAGACAGAAGACAGAAGGAGGAGCTAAAAGAAAGAAATAGAAGGAGGACTAGACCCAAAGAAGTCAAGACGGGCAGGACAGAACGCACAGGAGAAAGGCTACCCTTGGGAAAGGAAAGGTCACCTTCTGCTCTGCAACAGGAATGAAGGAGAGAGTTTAATGGATGGGCATTGTGAAAGTTACTCTGAATCAAGCTTGATGAATACAGACAGTAATCAAGTTAGATAATACTATTTGGAGCTTAAAATGGTATTGATTTTCTTGGGCCACTCATAAATTGGTATTGAAAAGGACAACCATCATTTGGATATAAATTCTATACAATTAAAAATCAGACTTACTGAGATGTGCTTATAGTCTTTTTGTGTGTGTGTGTGTGTGTGAGGAAGATCAGCCCTGAGCTAACATCCATGCCAATCCTCCTCTTTTTGCTGAGGAAGACCGGCCCTGGGATAACATCTGTCCCCATCTTCCTCCACTTTATATGGGACACCACCACAGCACGGCCTGACAAGCGGTGCATGGGTGTGCGCCCGGGATCCGAACCCAGGCCACCAGCAGCGGAGCGTGCACACTATGCCACCGGGCCGGCCCCTATATTCTGTTTCTTAATCTGAGTGCTACTTATACTGATGTGCTCAGTTTGAAAACTTCAAGCTATAGGCTTATATGTGCATTTCTCTGTATGTACATTATACTTCAATAAAAAGTTTTTATAAACTGATTATTAACTTAGAATCACCACTCCTGTACTCTTTGTTCAGTTCTTAAAAGAGTAACTCAACATCAGGAAAACTATATATTCCTTCAGACAGGCAACATTCCTTACCATTTAGATTTGCCATAGTACTAAATTCAAGACTAGATACATAGTAGGTATCTAATAAATGTATGTTGATGTGACTGGAACAACTTTAGCACCAAATGTCTAGAACTAATACAAATCTATCTCCAGGAAATGGCACCTTTATGATTACAAAATCTGGCAGACCTCACCTTAGCCAAGTGATTGCACTGAGCATCACCAATAATGGGATAAACTAACATTATGTGCCTCCGCTTGTAAAGCAATGGGAAATATACAACATCAGCTATTTAGAATTCTTGCCAAGAATGTTTAACCTGCATATAATCATGGAGAAATAACCAGACAAATTCAGATTGTGAGATATTCTTCAGAAAAGAGGCCTGGAATCTTAAAAAAATCAATGTCATTAAACAGAAAAAAGAGGGAAATGTATAGATTAAAAGAGAGTAAAAAAAAGAAAAGAGAGGCTAAAGATACAAAACTAAATTTCAGGTGCAATCCTTGATTGGATCTTGGATTAAAAACAAACCAATAATTATATTATTAACATTATTATTAATATTAACTGGATAATAGGGATATGATAGATTGTTTGCAAAAATGGCTGTAATTGTTCACACACTTGTATCCACGTCCCTGAGCAATATGACTTTGCAGCTCCTCCCATCGAGAAGAGCTTGTGACTTGCTTTGGCCAAAGACTACAAAAGAAGTTATGCTGTGCTAGCTCTAAGCCTAGGCCTCAAAAGGCTTTGCACAGGGGCCGGCACCCTGGCTTAGCGGTTAAGTGTGGGCGCTCCGCTACTGGCGGCCCGGGTTCGGATCCCGGGCACACACCGACGCACCGCCTGTCTGGCCATGCTGAGGTGGCGTCCCACATAAAGCAACTAGAGGGACGTGCAACTATGACGTACAACTATCTACTGGGGCTTTGGGGAGATAAGGGGGAAAAAAAAAGGTAAGAGGATTGGCAATAGATGTTAGCTCAGGGCCGGTCTTCCCCAGCAAAAAGAGGAGGATTGGCACGGATGTTAGCTCAAGGCTGATCTTCCTCACAAAAAAAAAATTTTTTTAAAAAGGCTTTGCACACTTCCACTCTCTTGGAACCTGCCTAAATACCATGGGAACAAGCCTGGGCTTCCTCCTGGAGGATGAGAGACTCTCTGGAGCAGAGACAAGCCATCCAAATGGAGACCAACTTAGACCAGCCAGCCCCTAGTGGATCCAGCAGATGACTGCAGACATTGAAGGGGCTCAGCTAAGATGAGATGAGCCTGATCTACATTGGAAGAACCATCCAGCTGACCCACAGAATTATGAGCATTAATAAATGGTGGTCGTTTTAAGCCACAAAGTTTCGGCTTGGTGTGTTATGCAGCAAAAGGTAACTGATCGAAGTCAAAAAATAAATATAGACTGTATATTAGACAATATTATGGAATCAATGTTCAATTTCTAGGGCATGATAATGCTATTGTGGTTATGCAGAAGAATGTCCTTATATTTAGGAGATAAATATTGATAAATACTTTATAAAAGGGTCATGATGTCTGCCCCCAAAAAACATAAATCTGCATATATAAAGATAAAACAAATGTGGGAAAATGTTAACAATTAGTAAATCTAAGAGTTTTTGAGTGTTCTTTGTATTAATCCATCCGTTTGATATTTTTCAAAATAAAAAGTTAGAAAGAAAAAATGCACACCTATCTCCAGAACATGGTGACACTGAATATTTACCTGATTACACAGCATGCCACCATGTAGTGAACTGATCCTTCTCATCCTTTTGTTCCATCCTCTACCTCCTACCCCTTTTTACTGAAACCAACTACTGCTGCTGAAAGGGAGGTGGAACAGATATAAACTGCACTAAACCAGGGGAATACCGGGGTATAGTTAAAAGAAAGATTCATTAATAGATTAAAAATGTTTAAAAGTAGGTATTAACAGCAAGCAGTCACCAAGTGAGGTTTTTCTCCCTGATATAATCAGAAAAAAATTGTGGCAGATTGGCTGAAACTTGAAAAGAAAAAAGCTTTGGCAAGAAACATGGGCAGGTCTTTGAATTATTGTGTGTTAGAAAACAAATATTCATGTGTTTCTCTATTTTAAGGGATTTCTCAAACGCCTACAAATGAGAAGAGTATCTTGTATTACATCTCTTCCCCCGAAAATCCCTCAAGATTCTTAGCAATAGAGCCTAAATCTGTTTTTTCACAACCTAATGAAAGCCTCCTTTATTTAATTTAAATTTTCCTTCAAGTGATATGCAGCAATTATTAATGCTGTGTATTGACTTATACGAACCAACCCAGGGGCCTAGGTTCAAAAGATACAGCTTTCTGAGCTGAAATCCAAGATCCTTGGCTTTACTATATGCCATATAGAGAAACTCTGCTGTCAATGAATGGCAAAAAAAAAAAAGCCCATGCTGTTCTTTATATAAAAAATAGTAATCTAGCCAGAGTTTTGGGGTTTTTTTAAAGAATAATCTTTATGAATCTGTTAAAATATCTTTGACTTCAAAAAACTCCAATCAAGCAAGCTCATGTACTACCACTGTCAGGTAAGAAAAACATTCAACTTATATAAGAAAGGAAAGAAAACCACACAAGGTACTGTACATCTAATGAGTCAGTTGTTCTCATCTGTCAGAACTGAAAAATTAATGCAGCAAAGATATTTATTGTAGGCATTATTGGCTCAAAGCCAAATCCATGCCCAATTTTTCTTACAGAATCCCTCAATTCTCTAGCCCACAAACCCCAGGTTGCCTCAGACTACAGTTGGAAACTACAACTTTAAATTAAAATGGTTGTGCAAAAGGAAGAAGGTACCACACACAGATTCTTCCAGTTGCCTCCATAAATTTCATCAGATTAAGAGAAACCAACCAGGCTGCCATATCTTCAAGGGACCTTCAATGTTCAAAGAGAATTCTACTGTGCACATTAATTGTCAAAACTGTTTAGTGACACTGTAAAGACAGCTGCAGAGCAATAGGCTTTCCTGGCCCGCACCTGCATATTAGCATATGAGACTAGTGAAGAGACTAGACATCAGCAGACCAGGGCATGGGTCTAGCTCAGCCACTGAGTTTCCATTCACTTGTCAATAAAAGTGTCAAGTGCTTAAAGTATGGGTTGACTGATTGACTCATTGATTCATTCGTTGTGCAAACATCTGTTGAGCAAATTTTACATGCCAAGCCCAGAATAGGGAAACATCAATGAAGGGGACATGGCCCCTGCCCACACGGAGCTCATGAGCCAATGGAAAAGCACAGTCCAAACACTTAGGCAAGCTGAAGTAAAGGGCTCTGAGCAGTTGAGCCTGGACTTAAATCCTGGCTCTACCACTTAACTGGCTGGGTGACTTTGGGCAAATTTTACTTAACCTGCTCAAGCTTAGTTTCCTCAGCTGTAAAATGGGGATGGTAATCGTACTTATTACATTGAGTTATTGTCAGAATTAAATGAGATAATATATATTACTATACATGTCAATAAACTTCAATAAATGTTGGCTATGATTATTATTCTTTATTATTATCTGGGTAGTTATACTAGATATCTTTTAAGGTCCTTTATAACCCTGAGATCCAACGAATTAGCTGTGCGACCCAGAGTAAGAAATTTAACACCTCTGAGCCTCATGCTTTTTATCTGTTAAATGGAGGAATATTGCTAAGTGATCTCTAAAGTCCCTTCCAGCTCTAGAACACTAAAAGGCTCTATGATTGATCTTATATGGTTTCATATGTGTCATAGGGCCATTGCCTAGATAAACTGGTACAACAAAGCAACTGCCAAATAAACCACCTTTCTCTGGTGACTGAATATTTTTTCACTTTAGTTCCTTTAATCTCATAACCCACCCATGCATATATAGGAAGTGCATGAGGTATCAGTCCCCAAAGAGAAAAACAAGCAAGTGTGGAGGAAATCAGTTCTCTGTCCCCTTCCTTTAGGCTGGGTAGTGGCTTCCAAAACACAAGTGGGGGAGGTGCCATGAATGAATGGATTCATTCATTCACTCACAGAGGCATCCACACACCGAGGGAGGAGTGCCTTCCTGTGCCCCACGGCACCCACTACTTGTCTCCATACACTTGCCACACTGCCATCTTATCTGCCTGCACCAACAACTAAGCTGACTGAGGGCTGGGACTTTGTCACACTAACTTTGCATCCTCAATCCCAAGCACAGTGCCTGGAATGTGGTAGGCACTCAATGACTTAATAATTAACTAAAATTCATACTTCCCTCAGGACCAAAACTATACATTTTCAAAGCGACTAGGCAGTTTGAGGTATGTGCCTGAACTTCTGGGGATCCTTTATTAAGGTCACTACTCCAGCAATGTCAAGAACTAGATGTGTGACTTTGTGGGGTACTGAGGGGATCATTTCACTCTCTGGCTCTCAGTTTCCTTTTTGACAAAAAGGAAAAAAAAAAAAGAGGGAAATGGATTAGATCAGGGGTTGGCAAACTGTGGCTCATGGGCCAAATCCAGTCTATGCCCCACTCCACCCCCAGGTTTAGAATGATTTGTACATTTTTAAATGGTTGTAAAAGCAAACAAAGAAAAATACGCATCATTTAAATGATGTCCCCATATACACCCCTAAGATAAATATATTTATTCTCTGGCCCTTTACAGAAAAAACTTGCTGACCCTGAATTACATAATCTCTAAGGTCCCTGCAAACCCAGAAATTTTAGCATTCTAATTCTGCTGGGGGGGTTTGAGCAGTTTGATTCTGGCTCTTCACACAAAGTATTCCCAAGTCTGAAACGATACTGGAGGCAAAGCGGGAGCTCAATTGTTATTTGTTTAACTGAAAAAATGAATTCTGCAGCAATAACCCTAAGAACTAAACCACCCACCAAGAAGGTAAATTGGGTTAACGTGTATCAAATGTCACCTAACAAATGCCCCCAGGATTGGCCTGCCACAACAAGAACACGCAGCTCCACTGGCCCTTTGGGTGGCAGAGGCATCCGTAACAGCCTGAGCTCAGATAACCAGGATTAAGACTTACCTTGTTCCACCAAATAAAAAATACATTTAGCCATCCCCTGAACAAAGCCCTTGGGCAAATTATAAAGCTATCTAGAAGTGGCTATCAGAAACACAGATCATCTGAACAGATAATCTTAATAGCCATGGACCCAAGGGAATAAATCTCATCCAAAATAAGGCATATAGAATAATTTAGCTCGTGACATTCTGTTTCTCTTTCCCTCTGTTGTTAAGAGTATATAATACCAAAACAAGGAATTCAAACATTTATGTCAGGGCAGCAAGCCAAGGAAAGTCTAGAATATATGATCTTATTAACACTAATGGAAGTTGGAATAAGGTAAAAGAGAAAATAAAGCTCCCTGCCTCCAATCTCACTACACATACTTTTCCAAAATAAACAACCAGCAATTATTCTTTTAATGCTCCTCCTCTGTACACCCGTCAATCACTCCTGGGGATATACATTTTGCTGATGTCAAAGGATGGGTTTCTTTGTTTTTTCCTTCCTTTTTCCTTCCTCTTTCTAGATGCATTTACAAGGAGTTCTTCTGAAGGGGCTGGGGGTGCTTTTCCACCATCTCTCAGTCGAGCAGCCCCAGCACGAGTACAGCACAGCCCAGACACACACTTTGTTGTCAGACTGTTTCTTAGAAATTGCAAAGTTGATCTAGAGATTCCGCCCTCTCTACTTTCCTCTAAAGAAGCTACTTGGAGCTCTCTCTTCTCTCAGCTGAGCAGAGAAGCCCAAAGGCCCCCCACGCCCAACGGCGAGGTGGATTCACTCATCTCAATCCCCACCCTACCCCAGACACCATGCTGCAGACATTCCGGCCTGGAAAGTTAAAAAAAAAAAAAAAAAATCCTGTATATCTCAATGCTTATTTCCAGGCTCTTCATAAACCAGAGGAGAGAAGAACAGTTAAAATTTGGATTCTTTCCCCGACTCATTAGGAAAGCTTTTTCTAATAGCCAGAACAGACACTGGTCCTCTGCAGACCTCTGTATGAACCTCAAAAAAATCCCTTTACTTCCCAGAGTCTTGTTGTTGTTTTTAATGTGTTTTTCAACCAGTAAAAATGGGTTTAATCTTAGCTGACATCCTTGCTTGACAGAGAAGGATCCAGCACTAACGTTATAGTGTCAGAGCTCGGGCACTCTCTAAGGAAAAGTCCTGCAATGGCAGTTCTCCGACTCTCAGCCCAAACAGCGTCACCTACATTTTCTCCAGATCCCATCACTGTAATCCCTGCTTCAGGATCCAGCATGGCCCCGAGTGGCTGCATCAGCCCTTCTTGGCTGCTCCTGCTCTTTTCCTGCTGGAGCATGTGATCCAAAGCATCCACCAGGGCCAAAAAATCATCACATGGTTAAAAAGAATCCCTGGAAGGAATCTAGGTAATGAATGTGCAGAAATGCAGACTGCCTCCACCATAAGATAAATCTGATGTCTACTCACTTTGTCTCTATAAAAGCCTTCACAGACTGTTCATTAATATTTGCATAAAGAAAAAAGACCCACATGTGCCTTCTGAATGTCAAGTTTAATAGGAAGTTTGAGGTGATTCAAATAGGCACTGGAAAACACATTGGCCTACTTAGTTATTATCAGATATATATGGAAAAATTGCCTATTAATACTCAAAATAGACTACTGCTTACTCTTTTAACAATGCACAATCATCTTAGTAAATATGGTACAACCATTCACATTCCTCAAAGCAGAATTGACCATTCCCTCTACTTTGGGGGCCCACTGTACCCTGTAAGGACTTTAATAACAGGACCTATGACTCTGTATTTACTCATTTGTTTGTATGATTGCCTCCCCACACCCCACTGCCTCTACCACCCCAGGGTGTTAGTGTCTTGAGGACAAGGACTCCATTATATTCCTTCTTGAGCCCTTGGTGCCCCAAAGACTGCCTGGAACACAGCAGATACCTCATAACAAGGATGGAAAAGGGGGAGAGGTGGTGAGCATTAAGAGGGCAGAACCTGAATCTGTCTTATTCATTGTTACCTGGCCTATAAATATTTTTTGAATTAATGGACAGACTGAAGAAACAAAAGAGCCGTGATACTCAGGCATGAAAGTATAAAGCTTGGTTATGGGGTAATAAATATCATCTTTCATCAATTCGAAAAACATGACGACAGCTTGGAAATTAGGATGGATTTTACAATGGATGGCATCTTAGCATTGTGTCAGAGTTTATCTGGAACCTTATTTTCTCTTTCTTTCCCAGTGGTACATAGAATATCATACATGTTAGAAATAATGGTGTCATAGATTCAGTGAAATACTTTCAGTATATTCAGTGAAAACCTTTCAGCGTGGCTGTGGTAAGAAGGGTTGGAAAGATGACTGTAAAACTGCACTGAAGTTTCTACAAGAGTAGAAACAAAAAGAGGGGTTGGATCTTTTTAGTGGCTGGCAAACGGAGGGGCTTTTTGTCTCACAATGATTCCCTCTTCTCTAAGGACAGCCCATGTGGGGCTCCCAGTGGCCACCTCTATGCTAGATGACCCTGCTCTTCTACCTACCACTGACTGGTGCAGGGGTGGTCACATGATCCAAACTGAGCCAATCATCACTCTGAGATTTTTTACTTGGAGCCAGTGAGAGTGTAGGTCAGTTCTTCTCTGGTGTTAGCAACAGTGAGATTTCCAGTTCAAAAGCAATCCATGGCCATCCTCCCTGCCATGTAGGAGAAAAGCAAAGACAAGAGACAGAATCTTGACATCATTTGACTCCCTGTGTGGCTCGAACTAGCTACATGCTCACCAAACCCATTTCTTTTTCTTCCTGGGCAAACAGGCCATATTTCTCTTCCAGAGCTGGCCCATGGAAACCTCCCACATGAGTTCCTTCAATCTCTTTCTCCATCTGCAGGGTAGAAGGAGAGAATTCTGAGACACCGAGAGGAGAAGGGAGCCACAAGATGGAAGGAGCCTGGATCCCTGAAATATAGAAGGTGGCCTAACCAGGAAAAACCATGTTGAACTGCTGTATGAACAAGAAATAAACATTGTGTTAAGTACTGGAATTTGGGGGTTGTTAGGGCAGTTACCTGCTCTAATATCTCTTGGCTCCAGCTGCACCCATCCTTCCTATGGTTACATGAAATACCCCAGTATTCTTCCCATAAATTACCTCTTTGCCCAAGCTAGTCTGAGTTGGGTTTCTTTCATACAACACAAAAAGTTATGAGGAACACAACCAAGAAGAATGAATTGCAATCATTTGAAGTGGCAAGAAGATAGAAGTAAGCAACGATCCCCGAGTGTCTAGGGAACACCTAGAAAATTTCTCAGAACAGAGTAATAATTCCAACATACTGATGACAATACACAAAAGACTCTTCAGTTTCCAAAGGCTTCTAGCTCTAAACTCATAAGCCACTTATAGTAAGATACTCTCTCCTCATTCTTATTTCATTGCCAGAAGCATATATGAAGTTGTAATAGCCCTGCGTTAGGGTTTATCTACTATCAAATACTCTTAGGAGTTCTCAACCATCCAGAATTCTAGCAAGCAAGATAAACCTCATTTATCATACATAGCCAGCTCTTCTGTCCCAGGTTTTATTTGGAAATAGATGCACATAGAGCTCCAAGAACTCAAATAATTACTCTGGGGTAAATAGCTCTGGGTATGAGTGAACGACCCTGACCAGAGTTTTCAAAGATAAATATTCAAGAATCACCAAAGCTTCTGGGAGCTTTTATAAGACTGTAAATGAAAAGATTACAAAAATAAACAGGAGAATGATGCCATGAATACATACTTGAGCAATGAAAAGCTATGCCAGGAACTTGGGGCCAGTGATGTCAGAGAATGCATCCTGCTCAGTTTCCAGAAATGTCTCTCATTGAGCCAAATTTTTTTTATAACAACAAGCATTGACATCTGTAATACATTCTACGGGCTTGTTATAAAGCACTTTTATACTATACATTGAGTCATTTGACTCTCACAACAACAGTTTGAAGCTGAGATTGTCATCAATCCTTTATTTACTGCTAAGAACACAGGCTAAGACAGGTCAAGTGCTCATAGCCCCAGGATTTGTGACTTGAGCCAAAACTTGAGCTCCAATCTCCTGACCCCACATCCTCTGTCCATTTCACTGTAGCCCAAACTACGGAATGCCAGGGCAGAGAAATGGCTCAGCTGGAGGAGACATTTCCCCACCATAATTCATCAACCCATTTGGAGGTTAGTCTTCTATGTTTCATGTGGGAACTTTCTGGGTGGTTAAAGGGCCTGGAATAAATGCCTGGCCTGCCTCCAAAACCAGCTGGGAAAACACTCCCTGACAAGACACCATAGCTTATACCCACAGGGAGGCCTTGAGAGAGGAGGAAGGAGCCTGAAGCAGCGGGTTAGAAGTGCTGAGACCTCCATGTGATCCTGTCAGAACACCATAGTTGGAGGCCTCGGTGAGCCAGGCAACAAGCTCTCTCAGGACCCCAAAGATAGAACCTGGGACAAATGAGCTCAAGTTACCCTTTCTTGGGGAAGGAGAGGGGATCAAATACATAAACTTAGCTGGCCTGAAACAGCATTCACTCAGAGGATTTTTATGAGCCACTTTTTTTTTTTTTTTAAGATTTTATTTATTTATTTTTTCCCCAAAGCCCCAGTAGATAGTTGTGTGTCATAGCTGCACATCCTTCTAGTTGCTGTATGTGGGACGCGGTCTCAGCATGGCCGGAGAAGCAGCGCGTCGGTGCGAGCCCGGGATCCGAACCCGGGTCGCCAGCAGTGGAGCGCGCTCACTCAACCACCAAGCCACGGGGCCGGCCCTTTATGAGCCACTTCTAAGAGATAAATTGCCAAGATAAAACACTTATACACTACCTGGGAAAAGCAAAAATGGAGAAAAAAATTACTGTTTTAGTAAAAGCCATTTATCCCTGGGAGCTGGTGATCCACCACCTCGAAAGACATGGGAAACTGGAAGAGCTGTCATTCGGCACGTTGGAAAACATGAAGAGCTGGCCTCTCCTAAATATGGCTACTTCCCGGGCTCTGAGGACGAGAGGGAAGCCCTGTACCTTTGCGCAGTTCCTCCAGAAGTAGAAAATCCAGGATCCTGAAGAAGCACAGGGTAGTGAAAAGGGCAAAGGTCTTGATTTTAACAAAACTGGGGTTGAACCACTGCTCAGTCTCTTGTTAGCTGCGACCTTCAGCTAGTCACAACCTCTTTGAGCCTCAGTTACTATATCTGTAAAGGATTAAGAATACCTACCTTATAGGATTGTGGGGAAGATAAAAGAAAATTATGAATATAAAGGGCACAGCATAGTGCCTGATACATAGTAGCTGCTCAATAAACGTTAGCTCTTAACTTTTCCCCTTCAACCCACACTTTAATTCCTTAGTATTGTCATTCTAATACTTAGGCATTCTAATTCTTAGTACTTCATTGGTCCTTAGTAGTCTTGAGAGAATCATGTATATTATTCAGTATCTTGGCCATTTCACTTGCCTCTTTGAAATATAACCATCTGTGACTTTAGCTGTGAACATCTCAAATAACTCCAGGCCCTTGGGCCTCTTAATAGTCTACTCCATGCTTCCTAAATTCCCTTTAAAAAAAAAATTTAACTCCCAGGTCTCTCTTCAACCTTATAATCCTTCTCCAATCTGAAAGAGAATCCAAACCTTATAGATATTTGGCACATAGCTGCACTTAACAACTGTCAAATTCAACTAAACTTTCCACAAGGCTTAAAATAAAAAGAAGCTCTGAGTTCACCAAAGCTTTACTGAATTTAAAAAAATACGTAGCATGCTTATGTCCATAAGGACAATAGGAAGCATGAGGTTCTTGTGGTCTTCTTCATTATCTTCCTGGTCTTTGGGATCATTTCCTCTTGACAGTCTCTTATCCAAGACAGGGTCAGATGCCTCTCCTCTATGCCCCAGTCTTCTGTGTACACCACTACCAGCACTATGACCATACTGTACAATAATCATCTATTTTATGTCTCCTTCACTAGCCAATAATCTCCTTTCAGGCAAGAACAGTGTTCTGCCAAACCTCAATTACCAGTACCCACCAGCACGGTACCTGGTATACAAGAGATACTAAATTAGTGTTGGACAGATGATGGATGAATAGATGGATGGATGAATGAATAGGGTTTTTAGATCTGGGAGAAACATTAGAAATAATCTGGTCTAATACAAGGTCTTCATTTCACAGATAAAGAAGCTGAGCCTCAGAGCTGTAAGATAACTCAGCCAAGATAGACACAAAAGCAGCAAGAAGGTGACAACTGATGGCAGTCACATGCCATTTTGACTGGGAGTTCAAAGGCAGACATCACTTCACACTCACCCCAAGGGGAGGCAGTGTAGCTTGGTGGACACAGCATGGGCTCCACAGGCGAAGTCTTGCTCCTGCTACCTATCAGTCATGTGATTTGGGGCAAGTTACATCATCTCTCTGAGTTACAATTGCTGCATATGTTAACTGGGATTATTAATAACTTCAGAGTTGTTGGGGGTATTAAACCTGCCAACATACCTAAAGTGCCTAGCATAGCATCGGCACTATGTGCTAACTAAATGTTTATTGAATGAATCATGAATGAGTCCCTGTCCAGCATACCACGACTTCATGAACCTGGTTTAGTCTTTGCATTTAAGTCTCTGCCCACAGGGAAGGTGGCTGGGACACCCATAATTATAGAACCATGTACTTGGACATTTGTTCCTTGCTAGGACTGGATCTTAAAGCAGCACCAAGTAGCCTCTATAACTTTGCTCACTGTTCCCTTCACCTGGGTTGCCCTTCCCACTTTCCACATCGCCACACAAATCTTACCCATCTTCCATTGCCCAGCCAGATCTACCCTGTCTAGGAAGCCATCTCTAATTCCTATGACTTCATCAGTCCTTCCTGTCTCACTAATTAATTGCTACCATGTAGGAGAGGGATGTATCTGTTTGGGTTTTTTTAATTGTGGTAAAATACACGTAACATAAAATTTACCACTTTAACTATTTTTAACTGTACAATTTAGTAGCGTTAAGTATATTCACAGTGTTGTGCAACCAATCTTTTTCATTTTGTGAAACTGAAACTATACCCATTAAACAACTTCCCAATTGCCCCCTCCCCCCAATAGCAACCGCCATGCTACTTTCTGTTTGTTTGAGTTTGACTACTCTAGGTACCTCATACAATATTTGTCCATTTGTGTCTTGTTTATTTCACTTAGCAAAATGTCCTTAAGGTTCATCCATGTTGTAACAGACATCAGAATTTCCTTCCTTTTCAAGGCTGAATAATATTCCACTGTATGCACATACCACATTTTGCTCATCTATTCATCTGTCAATGGACATTTGGATTGCTTCCACCTCTTTGCTATTGCGAATAATGCTACTACGAACATGGATATACAGGGGGGTATCTGTTTTACCTCCTCTACTTGACTGCAAACTTCTTAATGCTCAAGACTGGGTCTCAATAATCTCTATAGTTCTCAAGGTGCCTGACACAGGATAGGCACTCAGTAAATACCTATCAAGTAAATAAGACAGGACTCTGCTTCAAAGATGACGTGAAAAGGTAATCACCTTCCACACGACATTGCAAAATGGTGGTATCGCACAGCAAAAAGCACAGGCTTTGCAGCAAGACAGTCTTGATTTCTGGGTTCTGGATCTGCCTCTTACTAGTCAAATGATCTTAGGCAAGTTACTTAAGCTCTCAGAGCTTCAGTTTCCTCATGTGGTTTTTGCCACAATTAAATAATATAACATGTAAAGAAGTTATCACAGGCTTAGCATTTTATAAACTCAAAAAATGTTTGCCAATATTGTTATTATAAAGTTACATAATAAAAGTTACTAATCGCACGTACAAACATGCCACTTAGCGTCCGGGCCATGATAACTTTAAAAGCAGAAAGCGTGCAGAACTCTGAGACCAAACAATTTACAGCAAGTAATAGTCAAAACAGAAAGTCCCACAGCAGTAACAAGGAATCAGGATTGGTACCACCAAATGTGGAATCTTGAGCTATACTGTTGTAGCTCCACGAGTTGGAAATTTTGTCACTTCAATGGGTGAGAGACCTAAATATTATACTAAGGATCATCTCACTCAGCAAAGCAGCCTGTCCAAGATCTCATAAGTGTTTTTTAACAAGGATTACTTGAGGTTTTTTGGTGCCTGGGCTAAATCTATTTCGAATTCATGTTTTGAAGCTTTTAGCACAAGGATGAAAGAAATAAATTGCTCTTTATTACTATTTCAGACAGAAGCATTTATTTCAATCTGTCTCAAAGGAAACTGAGCTGCCCACCCCACTCCCAGTTCCTCTAGGACACGAATTCCTTTTGAGGTTGCTATCTGAATTTTCCAGACCAGAAACATTCCTTCCAAAGTTAGCTCTTAGAAAGTAGAGTTCTTGAGTCTTAGGAGGAAAAGCTTATTCAAGTTTCTTTTTGTCTGCCAAAACAATATTTGCCATGACTAATTAAAATGGCTCTCTGAGACCAAATCAGAAGCTTGGTTGTGTGAGTAGGAGAGAAGGAAGGAAGAAAAAGAGAAGGTAAGAGAAAGTTGCCCAAACACTAAAACTGGCCCATATATGGCCCCAAGTGACCATAGCCCCTAACTTTCCCAGGACAATCATGATTTCATGTAAATTTAACACTATACCGAGATGATTTGTTAAATAGATTTGATATATACATATATATACACATTTTTTTTTTTTGGTAAGACTTTGCAATTAAAGGAATTTATAAATAAGAGAGAAAATTCTTTGTCAGACCATGAATTTCAATTTTGGATTCAGAACAATACTGTCACCATATGCCACGTGTCAATGTAATCTGGTTCCCAAATAACAGCTAAGAGTTACCAGCTGCCTTGTCCATCCAGGATGCTCACACGTACTTCGAGGCCTGCCAGGTGATGGGCACCATGCTGAGACTTGACAAACAGGGCCTTGTTTAATCCTCACAACCATCCTATGCTCTAAGTACTGGCATCTCCACTCCCTCCTAGTTACCTCTTTATTTTGAATTAATTTCAGACTTACCAAAAAAGAAAATTACTAAGAATTCATATATACCCTTCACCCAGATTACCCAAATGTTAATATTTTACCACATTTGCTTTATCATTTTCTCTCTCTGTATGTAGATATTACTCCACCATTAAATACTTAGTATTTCCTTAAGAATAAGGACATTCTCTTATATTTTCACAGTATGATTATCAAAATCAGGAAATTAATATTGCTACTATATTATATTCTAATCTCAACCCTTATTCAAATTTCATCAATTGATCAAATAATGTCCTTTATGGCAAAAGAAAAAAATTTTCTCTGGTCTAAGATCCAATCCAGAATCATGTGCTGCATTTACTTTCTATGCGTCTTTAGTCTCCTTTAATCTAGAACTATTTCTCAGTGTTTGTCTTTCATGACCTTGACATGTTTGAAAAATATAGGCTACTTATTTTGTAGAAAGTTTCTCAATTTGGGTTTATTTGATATTTCTTCATGATTAAATTCAGGTTATGCATTTTTGACAGGAATGCCACAAAAGTGATGTGTCCTTCTCAGATGTTGATTTGTCTCATCACTGGTATTAACTTTGATCACTTAGTAAAAGTAGCATCGAGCCAGTCCCAGTCGCCTAGTGGTTAAGTTCCGCACACTCACTTTGGTGGCCCGGGTTCGGTTTCCATGCACAGACCTACACCACTTGTTGGCAGCCATGCTGTGGTGGCAACCCACATACAAAATAGAGGAAGACTGGCAACAGATGTTACCTCAGGGCAAATCTTCCTCAAGCAAAAAGAGGAAGATTGGCAACAGGTGTTAGCTCAGGGTGACTCTTCCTCAGCAAAAAAAAAAATGTAGTGTCTGCCATGTTTATCCACCATAAAGTTACTCTTTCCCCCTTTGTAATTAATAAGTATCTTCTGAGGAGATACTTTAGATGAAGCTCCTCTGTTATAGATGAGGACCCTGAGGCTCAGAGAAGTTGTCACTTACCTAAGATCACATAGTTTAAAGACACCAAAACACAAATCCAAACTCTAGTTTGTAGGCTCCCGTACTTGGGATTCTTCAAAGCATCCTACTGCCTCCTACACCAGTGACCAACAGCTAAAGTAGCCTTGTCCAATGCCCTCACCGCACTCATTGGGGAAACTAACGTGAGGACATCATGCCCACAGAATCCTGGTACTTCCTCTGGTCTTAAAAACAAATATGGGGGCCGGCCCAGTGGCACAAGCAGTTAAGTGTGCGCGCTCTGCTGCGGCAGCCCAGGGTTCGCGAGTTCGGATCCTGGGCGCGCACCAATGCACTGCTTGTTGAGCCGTGCTGTGGCAGCGTCCCATATAAAGTAGAGGAAGATGGGCACGGATGTTAGCCCAGAGCCAGTCTTCCTCAGCAAAAAAGAGGAAGACTGGCATCAGATGTTAGCTCAGGGCTGATCTTCCTCACAAAAAAATAAATAAATAAATAAAAACACAAAAAATGAATATGGTCTTAGCCACTCTGATTTAGAGCTGCTTCTAAGTACAAGCAATCGTTAGGCCAGCACCTTATTCCCAGGCCTCCCACTCTCTGGGCAATGAACCCAGGAGAATGCTGAAGGAGTAAACATCAGCTAGTATTAAAAAGCAGAAGATAGAAATGTATATGCATCAGGACCTCAGGTTGAAGGGAGAAGGACAACCTGAAGTCATACCTACCCTAAGGCCATCTCACCACACACTGACCCTTCAGCTGTCCATCTGAAACTTTTCTTTTTGAGTTGCCATTTCTTTCTAAATTTTTTAAAATTTTATTTTATTTTTGGTGTAGACATTACATTGCTAATACATTCATGTGGTTCAAAACTTAATGTGATATACCCAGTAGAGTGGTTATAATAAAAAAGACACATAATAACAAGTGTTGGCAAGGATGTGGAGAAATCGGAACCCTCATACGTTGCTGGAGAGATTGTAAAACGGTGCAGCTGCTTTGGAAAATAATTTGGCATTTCCTCAAAAGTTCAAATATAGAGTTACCAGTTGACCCAGCAATCGTACTCTTAGGTATAGATGCAAATTAAATTTTTAAAAAATCCACTTAAAAACCATACACAAATATTTATAGCAGCATTATTCATAATGGTCAAAAAGTGGAAACAACCCAAATGTCCACCAACTGATGAATGATTAAATAAAATGTGGTATATCCATATAATGGAATATTATTTGGTAATAAAATGAAATGTAGCACTGATCCATGTTACAACATGGATGAACCTTGAAATGACTATGCCAGTGAAAGAAACCAGTCACAAAAGATCACATATTGCCTGATGCCATTTATATGAAATGTCCAGAACGGACAAATCTACAAAGACAGAAAGTAGATTAACGGTTGCCTGGGTCTAGGAGGCCAGGGTGAGCGAGATGGCAAATGACTGCTAATGAGCACAGGGTTTCTTTTTGGTATGACGAAAATGTTCTAAATTGATTTTGTGATGGCTGCATAACTCTGTGAACATACCACAAACCACTGAACTGTACAGTTTAAATAGGTGAATTGTGTGATGTTTCAATTATATCTCAATAAAGCTATTTAAAAAGCCAGTGTTGGGCCGGCCCCGTGGCTTGGCGGTTGAGTACGCACGCTCTGCTGCTGGCAGCCCGGGTTCTATCCCAGGTGTGCACAGACGCACTGCTTCCCCAGCCATGCTGAGGCTGTGTCCCACATACAGCAACTGGAAGGATGTGCAGCTGTGACATACAACTATCTGCTGGGGCTTTGGGGGAAAAAAAATAAATAAAAAAAAATTAAAAAAAAAAAAGCCAGTGTTATATAAAATAGTATATCTTGAGAAATCTCACTATACACACACTCACACACACACACACACACACACACACACACACACACACACAGACTTCTATCGCCCTATACCAGTAACCACTTTGTTATTTTATATCCTTCCAGGGTGTCTTTGTGCAAATTCAAATATATTTTCTTACCCCACTTCTTTCACAAAATATACACTCTTCCATACCTTCCTTCTTTCACTTAATAGATCCTTGGAGATCTTTCCATATCAGTACTTGGAGAATATCCTAATTCTTGTTTGCAGTTTATAGTTTTCCCTTGTGTAAACATATCCATTTATTTAACTGGTTACCCACTGATGAACACTTAGGGTTGTTTCCAATCATTTGCTATTGGCAACAATGATGCAATGTTTTTGCTTTCTTATTAACTTGGTTTCATCAGGTGACATTCTGCTCCCAGACTACCAGGAGGCAGCGTGAGTAGCAGGAACCGCTTTAGAGTTAGTCAGAACTCAGTCTGCATCTGGCCTCTGCTAACTAGCTATGTGACTCTGGGAAAGTTACTTATATTCTTTGAGCCTTGATTTCCTCACTTGTAAAATGGGCAAAATCCCACCTACTTTATCAGGTTGCTTTTAGGGTTAAATAAGATAAGATAGGCTCCCACTGGCCAAATTTGGGGCAATTTGTGTATCAAAAAGCCTAAGTTTGGGGGAAAAAAAAAAGGCAGAAGGTTGATAATGGATTATAACATATTCGGAGAAAAAAGAATCCAGGAGTCCAAGTGATACTAAAAAAAAAAAACAGAAAAAAAAGAGGAGGGAAGCTGAAAGCCAATCCATAAGAAAAATGCCAGGTAATAAATATAGAAGGAGAGAGACCATTAGAAAATCAGTCTTTTATAGATACCAATTGACCTAGGCCAGGATTATCAAGATGTTAAACCACTGGATGAAAGTTGTTGAGGAACAGGATATCCAAACAATCTCAAAGTGTCACCCCACAGATAATTTTACTAATTACAAAGAGAAAAGGGTACCTTTACAATGCAGAGATCTGGCAAGACACCTCATCCAAATAATCAAACCTCACATGACCAGTGATGTCACAAACTGACATTACGTGTCACCTAATGTGATGCATGGGGAATTCTTACCACAAATGTTTAACCTGAGTCTAATAATGAGAAAACAATCAGACAAAAACAATTTACGGTCTACAAGGCAACAGACTTAGAATCTTCAAAATTTCAACAGTCATAAAAAACAAAAAAGGCAGAGGTAATGTGCTACATTAAAAGAAACTAAAGAGACACAACTACTTTGTATAAGTAATCCTTGATTAGATCTTGGGTCCATAAAAAAAGGTTATGAACAACATTGGAACAACTGGGGAAATTCAAAAAACATTATTGTTTCAATGTAACGATATTGTGGTTACATGGGAGAATGTCCTTGTTCTTAAGAGATACATGCTCAGCCCTGAGAGATAAAGTGGGCTGATGTCTACAACTCACTTTCAAGTGGTTTAGGGGAAAAAAAAGTGTGTATCTGTGTGTCTGTGCACAGAAAAAGAAAGTAAATGAATCTAGATGAAGGATGTATGGGGTGTTCACTGTCACATTTTTGCAATTTTTCTATAGGTTTGAAATTTTTCAAAATAAATTGGGAAAAAATCAAATAAAACATGTAAACCACCTGGCACCTGTTAGATGTTATGACAGTTCACATCATGGCTTCAGCTAACTCAATAGATCTACAGAAAGCTCCTCCCCCGGTGCCTGTAGGTAAAATGAATGATATCAAAGTAAATGCCACCAGCCAGTCCTGGCTTCATGAAGCTTATACTTTTGATCAGAGGGCAAGGTAAAAACAGGAAGCCAATGCAGAAGCAGTATGGTTTTGGTTCCAGAAAATCTACCTAGGGCCTACATCTGCAAATTTTTTAAGCTAGGTAACTTTAAAAAACAAAACAATTTACTTAACCTCACTAAGAACTGTTTCCTCATTTATATGGAAAAATGGAGCTAAAATATATCGCCTAGAATTAATAGAATAGAACAGCATATATAATACACTTTTGTAAAGCATCATTTATTGAAAACTCTCATTAAAAGATATTAGCCTCCTAGAATAAAAGTGGGGAAGAAGAAAAGCTCCTGGATGGTTCCACTTTTGTTTGCCCATCAGAACACCCAGCACAGGATCTTGCATTTATGCTCACAAATATTGGTTGAAGAAGTAACAATAAGACATTATGAGACAGAATGCCTAAAAAAAGCATTTCAGGCTACAAATGCCATTGGAATTAAAGGAAAGATTAATATCAGCTGGTGCAGTCAGAGACAGCAGCACCTTAACAACAGCACATATTTATGTGCACACAAATTTTGATAAAGAAAATTTTGATAAAAATTTTGATTAAAAAAAATCATCTCATTTAAGACTCACACTAATTCCCATTTTATAGATGAAGAAACTAAGGCTGGAGAAGATAAATTACTCACATAGCACACAGTTCAAATTTGTGTTTGCTCCACACAGCCACAAAAGAATGGAAATGATTGGCTAAAGGAATGGAAATAATTCACAGCTCATGATCCTTACAATCTCCTCCCCAGGGCCTCTGTTGGGCGGAGTGAGTCACTGATGGCCACTCCTAAATACATACTTTTTCTACAGAAAAATGCCAAAAATCTGCCCTGGGATTGCTTCTACTGATATTCAGAAAAATGAACAATCAGGGCTTTTAACCACCTGCTCCACATATTATAAAGTAGAGCTTAAATTCCCCTTTCTAGTGTGGTTGTGAGACTGAGACGGAGAGGAAGTGAGCAGAAGAGGTTATTTTCATCTCAAGGTTGATGGCATCCACATTTTAGTGAAGTTAACCATAACTCCGAAGTAAAATTTTTCTGCAGAATTTTCTGGGGAAAGCTCTTGGTTGCTTTATTGTTTCACTTCACTTTTCAAACATCATGCTGTGTTGCAGGCAGGGATAATGTATTTTATTTCTCACTTCCAGAGGTTTCCACACTATTTACATATCAACCTTTATTATAGCCATCACAAAAACCAGCAGGAACTCCTTGATTCCATTTTTGCCCACTTTCTGTACATCCATCACAACTTTCTTCCCTTAGTAAGAGAGTTTAGCCCAAATGGCTAATGGACTTGGCAAAGGTATGCAGAAATGGCACAAAGACTGTCGATAAGAACTTAAATTAGGGGACAACTAAAGGGAAACTGTTCATGCCCTTTGTTTTGTTTTGTTTTTATTGCAGTAACATTGGTTTATATGTTCATGCCCTTTGACCCAGCATTTCTACCCCTAGAAATCTATCCTACAGAAATATTCCCACAAGTTCATCACAAAAGCATGTGTACTCAAATGCTCGCTGCAGCAGTGTCCAACAACCACTAAAATGGGAAGGTTAGAGTAATATGCAAACACGTGGGGCAAATGCCCAAAATACATTAAGTAAAAGAGAGCAAGCAGAATAATATATAACAATATCATTAGTATATGTCTGGGAAAAAATGACAGAAGAATACACATCAAAATCTAAACAGTTGGGGCCAGCCCGGTGGCGCAGGTGGTTAAGTGCGCATGTTCCGCTGCGGCGGCCCGGGGTTCGCCGGTTCGGATCCCGGGTGCGCACCGACGCACCGCTTGTCAAGCCATGCTGTGGCGGCGTCCCATATAAAGTAGAGGAAGATGGGCATGGATGTTAGCCCAGGGCCAGTCTTCCTCAGCAAAAAAGAGGAGGATTGGCATTGGATGTTAGCTCAGGGCTGGTCCTCCTCACAAAAAAAAAAAAAAAAAAAATCTAAACAGTTGATTATCTTTGTGAGGTGGAATTAAGGGGAACTCTCCCTACGTAGTTCATTGCGTGTTTCTGTAAAGAATTTTGATTAATCTTATGTTATTCTAGAATCAAAAACCAAATTTAAGATATATATTTATGTGCCCTTTCCCGTCCTTTCCTCTTTACTTTGGAAACAACTAGTGCTCCACCTGCATTACTACCTCTAGTAATATCAAAGATCGAGTGCCAGCTGCAGAAGTTTGCACTCTTGTAGAATGACAGGATCATGTTTTAGAAACGACATAAAACATTACTTACAATATCCCCAACAAGTGGCATTCCAGCCCATAGGCTAATCAAATACTTGCAGTGACCAAGAAAATCACTGCCTTTTGAAGCAGCCCTTGATGTCTTCTAGCTTTGCAGTGACATTCCTAAAGACATTCAGGAATGGCAACTGTTCTAGACACCAACATCCACAGCATGTCAGGCTAAGCAGACGGAATCATTACCACATCCAAGAAAACTAACATTGTTACTGATTATCTAATATGCAGCTCCCATTCAAATTTCCCCAATTGTCCCCAAAATGTCTTTAATAACTTTTGTTTAAGTCCAGGATCCAACCAAGGGTTACATTTTACATTTGCTATTCACAGCTCTTCAGTCTCCTTTAATCTGGATCAGTCCCCCATACATTTTGTTTTATTTTGTTTTGTCTTTCATGACATTGACATTTTTGAAGATCGCAGGCCAGCTGTTTTGCAATATGTCTCACGATCTGGATTTGCCCGATTAGTTCCTCATGATTAGATTTAGGTTAAACATTTCTGGCAAGAATTCTGCATCAGGTTGTCTAGCTACATTAAGATATCTGTTTCTTCATTTTGTCACTGTGGGTACTAAGCAAGCATCAGCTAATAAATAAAATACTAAAAACAATAAATAATGTTAAAAACAGCCACCACGAGCACCAGCTATACCAGGCATAGTGCCAGACATTTTAAAATATATTATCTCATTTAAACATCACAACAGGGGCCAGTCCCGTGGCGTAGCAGTTAAGTGCGCGTGCTCTGCTGCTGGCGGCCCAGGTTCAGATCCCGGGCGCACACGGACGCGCTGCTTGTTAGGCCATGCTGTGGCGGCGTCTCATATAAAAGTAGAGGAAGATGGGCACGGATGTTAGCCCAGGGCCAATCTTCCTCAGCAAAAAAAGAGGAGGACTGGCATGGATGTTAGCTCAGGGCTGATCTTCCTCACAATAAATAAATAAATAAATAAATAAATAAATAAATAAATAAATAAACATCACAACAGTCTTGCAAAGAAACAGAGATTCAAAGAGGTTAAGTAATTTGCCCATGGACATACATGTAGTGATAGAAAAATGTGTGTATGCACATGTGAACTCACACACATGCACACCTACACACTTTAAAATATGATCTCAGGGGTTCATGGTCTCCCTTAGGATCCTCCGGGGACAAGCTAAGAATCCCTACCTTAGACTAAGCTAGAGGAGGCATACCTAGTTTTAGAGTTGAATTCCTATGGGGAAAAAACTGAAAATAAATTATCTGCGGTCCATATAAAATTCTTCCATACTTGGAAATGTTCTTATTTGGAGATGGGCTACATTTCCACCATAGCCAAGAAAATAGGGCAATGGTTCCACACACTATTATAACATTCTGGTGTTTGTTTGTCTTGCTTTTTACTATTCTGTAACAAAATGAGAAAAATAAAGACAATAGAGAATTTTTTCTGAAGCTAAATATATTTTTTAATTTTAAAATTATGCTCTTCCTACAACTTTTGATATTAAATGTCTTTTATTTTATGAAATAAAAGTGAAGGGAGATATTTTTAAAAATATAACTTTACTATAGAAAAATAACCATTGTCAACAGCTCATCCAATTTTATCTTATTTTTTGTAATTTTACTTATCTATAAAATTCAAAAGTTTCAGACCCATTGATTTAGGGAACTCTATACAAATAAAATTATTTTTGAGAAACTAATTTGAATAAAGGAAGTTCAGCCCAAAAAGAAACCAGATCTGAAATACTTCTGAATTTCCCTAAAAGTCATCCACAAGACATCTCAAAGGCTGCAGGTCTCAGGAATACATTTTAATGCATTTGTTAAAACATTTTACATTTGATATTTGCATTACTAATTGCCCTCTTCCAATGTGTTGATCTTTCCTGCTTTTGAATGGTCCCTTAGTGACTTAGGTTAGTTCACTCAATCAACAAACATTCACAGAGTCCCTAATTTGTGCAAGGCACTCTATTAGGTGCCTGAGAACACAGTCTGGAGAGTTCTTTCTTGCCTTCATATCTCAGGTCAAAGGTCACCTGCCACTTTGTGGACACCGCCCTTCCCCCCAGTAAGGAAGAATGAAAGTCTCCCATGGGGCTGTGGTCTCCTAGCATGGCCTACATACCTCTCCGTATGTGATTATTTGTTTATGTTTGTCTCCCTCACTTGAGCAAATTCTTCCAAAAGCAAACACTATCTTAGTCAACGCTGTATTCCCAGCACAGTACACACATAGCTGGGGATCAGTACAAATTAGTGGAATGAATATATTTTACAGATAAGGAAACTAGAGCTCAGAAAAAGAAAATGACATGTCCAACATTATACAGCTAATAAATAAGTAATACTCGGTCTTAGAAAGCCTCACCAGAGCTTTCTTCTATTCCACCATGCTGCATCACACACGGACAGGATGAGTAAGAGAAAGATCTTAGAGTTCTTCCTGGAACCCCCAACTCAACATGTCCAAAAGTTCCTCCTTCTCAAAAAAAACAGACAGAAATCTGGTCCCCATCTCTTTCCCGTAAATGGCAAACCCAGTGGCTCAGGAAAAACTAAAGTCGTCCTGACTTCCTCTTCTCCCTATCCCCACATCTCATCAATCAACAACCTTATCAATTATAATCTTCAAACTTGGTGTCTCTCCAATCTCTTCCCTTCTCTCCAAGCCTTCCGCCACCACCCTAGATCCAAGCCACCATCATCCCTTACACAGACTACAAAAATGACTTGCTACTTGGTCTTCACATGTTCACTTTGGCCAATTCTCTCCAATTTCTTCCCCACTTAACAGCCATGGTGATGTTTTTAATATCATATCATTTAATATCAGTAGAATGATATGACATGTAACTCATCTAGCTCATTAAAAGCCCTTCACTAGGTGCTATTGCTCTTAGGATAAAGACTGAATTCACCTGCAGCTCAGAAAACTGCCCACTCTCTAGCCTCTGCCCACCTCTCCAGCCTCATTCTTCATTCTGGTCTCTCACCCCTTGTTTTGCCCCCATACTGACTGACTTCCTTTCAAATTCTCATACCACTCTTTTCATTGTACTTTGAACATATAGTTCCCTCTATCAGAAACTCTTTTTGTCCCCCTCTAAGAACCTCCTATTGCTGTCTTAAATTACTTCCACTCACTCTTCAAGTCTCTTGAAATGTCACTTCAACAGGAAACCTTCCCTGATGCCCCCAGACCAGTGGAGAGCACCAGGTAGGCACTCCTATTCCACCTTGTAGTACATCCCCCTTTGGCAGTAACATTCATCACACTTGCAATTACTTGTCCAATGATTGTCTCCACTATTAGAATATAAACTCCACGAGGGCAGGTGAAGCTTCTCTTTTCGCTGATGTATCCACAGTCTTTAGAACACAATAGCTGCTCAATTAATGTTTGTTGTCAGACTGACAGGCTGGGGCCAGATTGTAGCAGATTATGACATGAGGCCAAGTAATCCAAGGTGCAAAGACCATTATCCCTTTGCAAATATGTAAACTGAGGCAGAAAGAAATGCAGTCATTCAAGGTCACAGAGATAGTAGCGATGGGGCCAAATCTAATCCATCATTCAGCTCATTTCTCCTCCCTAAAACACTAAAAAGCGTGGGTGGGAGAGGGAGCATCTTAAAAGACGAAAATTAGGAATGAGACGATGGTGAGAGAGAGGTCCAGGATGACAGCTTTTGAATCTCCCTGTCATACAAGTTGCCTCCAGATGGACAGCAGTTAAGGCTTTCCACGCCTAGAGAAGCACAAATGTTAAACAAACATAACCAGCACCACGCCCTTCTCCTTAGGAGGGGGTACAAAATAACAAACCTCTTTCATCCACAAAGAAGAAACCACAGGAGGGAAAGCTGTTGCCGCTCCAAGTGTCTTCAAAAAAACAAACGGGCAGTCTGGCCACCTGGGCTGCTCCTCAACACTCGACAGGGAAGGAAGGGGAAAAGACACCCTTCCCACCACTTACTGGAGCAGGGATAAGGAAAAAAAAATGTATTAAATGAGGCAGAAGCCATTTGAAGTCTACTTATTCTTTGAGAATTATGAGAACAATTCACATAATGCATTTGAAAACCTTGCTAACCCACTGGCGGTTCTTAATACAGGTACCCATGAAAGGAAAAGTGGCACGAGCTCAATTGCAACATTTCATTGTCCACATGCTGCCAGGGCCAAATGATTTCTGTCACAGAAGCCACAATACCAGGCCAAGGGGTCAGGCTCGTTGCTGCTCATCCTGCCTAGCACTGACTGCAAGAAAAAAAAAAGGCAAAGAGGACTCTGTAGAATAAATATTCACACAGTCTACATCCACCCTGGACTTTCTGGGTGAGGAGGTTATTCAGAGACTGGAAAGAGTCTTAGAGAAAGAGATGTGATATATTGGTGCTAAGAGGGAGATTTTGAAATAGAGAGAAAAATGAGAATTGCAGATGGAAACACCAGGGAAAGAAACTGAAAGAACTTCAAGCGACGTAGACGGGTGGGGAAAGGAAGGTACAGGGGAAAAGGGTAGGGTGCCCAGAAAAGCGGACAGTAAGCAACAGAGAGACGAAAAGAGAGGCAAAGCCAGGCAGTCCATCTTTTTGCAAATCCAAAAGCGCTCATGGTATCTCAATAAATCACTCTCCTACAAAGCCCATACAATGGACTGTCCTTGCATTCAGTAACAAGCAGCATTTAACGAAGCATCACCCAGCTGCAACTTTGGAGACCTAAAGGTCTGAATTTAGAATGAACAAAATTGGTTCAGCATCAGGAAAAAACCAGTAATGACTTTTCCCCCTGTGCCTGACTTGGCTATGAAAAGGTTTGGTACTTTAGAGTTAAGCATAAAACACTCTGCATTTCTCCTTCTTTTGACATTCCAAGAGGGGGTGTGGTTGACCCCAGGTCCATTCATTTCCAAGGTTGTAGATCTCTCAGCAAAGACTGGCCCCATCTGTTCTGGAGTCAGCCAGCTGTTTTTCTCAAAGTAACATATTTATTGTACTAATCATCCTAATAACTCTTACAAGAACAGAGCCAATATCATACAAGTCAGACCGCTTTCTGCCCTCTTAAAAGTGTCAGTTCGTTTAAAAACAAAAAACAAACGGAAAAAAACACTGCTATGCTCCTCGGTTTCCCTGGCCAGGATCCCCCTTCCATGGGTAGCTTTCAGTAATGGTTTGAAGGTTAACAGCGCTTCTAACTATCCCTTTCCCTAATGTGTTAAAATGAACCCAGGTTTCCCTAATGATCGCTTCCCCAAACCGTTATTTGTGACTGGTGACTTGCCTCAGGAAATAGCAGCTCATTATGGTACCATTCTCAGTGGCAAGGAGCCTATTGCAATGTAATTTAAAACACTCACACAAGCACAAATCTGTCGACAACACTTCCAAACAATCCTGAAATCCTGTAGTCGGGAGAGGAAAAACACTTAACAAAAAATGCTGCTTCCGTAGCCTAAGAGAACCTTTCCCAGACACGTGAAATGTTTCTGACCGGCACGGAGTGCACCATTAAAGGACACTGTCACCTCAAATTAGCAGAAAAGGCGAGACAAACGACATAGACACACACATGAAATAGAGCCCCACAAAACAACCTACTCAGAAGAAGCACGCTGATCTAAAAAATAGTGTGTGCTAGCCCAAGCGACACAGAAACGTTCTAAAGTAGTGCGACCACATTAAATCACTGTCTCCGTTTCTCCCCACGCATCACCCCTTCCCACTCAAACCTCAGCCCTCGGGCCGTATGTGACAGGACTGCAGTCCTCCACCTCTGCCTTCTTCTGATCTTCCAAGAGCACTTCCCAACATCCTCCCCAGCCCATTCCCCTGTCCAAGCCTCAAAAAGGTTGAGGAGAGTTGCGATGAGGGAATTGGCAAGCATTGGTCCTCTGGCGAGGGAAGGTTGCTGGAGTTGTTCTTTGCAGTGACCCAAATTGCACAGAGCTTTTCGCTTAGCAGCTCTTACGAGCACCTCCCCAATCCTCCCGCCCCCATCTTCCCAAAAGAAAGCCTTGAGAACTAAGCGGGAGGAATAACTTGGTAGAACCATTTGAATAAAGCACTTCAACTCACCTGGTTTGGGATTTTTCTCCCCACCCCAGGCATAAAAAGAAATGATGTGCGAACGAGTCTCGCACGCAAGGGAAGGTGTTGCGTTGTCCTAAGTCCAAGGGCTGGAGTCAGTCCCTGCCCTGGTGCTGCTGCTACTCTTAGCTCAGCTGGAGCGAGCGGCAATCGCAAGCCCAGCAGCAGTAAGGGGGTGGATAGACCGTAGCACAATGAATGCAGTGAGGTTTTTGCAATGACATCATCCCTCTGTCCGAAAGGCCCCAATAGCCATGCTCAGGAGCGCTGCATTCTGGGAATTGTAGTCTTCTTACGGCCTGGCGAGACAACGAGGCTGTCGCCGGAACTACAATGCCCAAAATGCGCCAAGGTCGGACGCGCCCCGAGCGGACGAAGGGAACTCGGCAGCCATGTTAGGAGTGTTGGGACGATTGTGCGGAGCCGGGCTGTGGCTTTAGGGAGCGCGGGAGCCGAGTGGTGGTGCAGTGGGGACGGTGAGGTGGAGGACAAGCCGATGGGAGAGCCAGGGGCCCGAACCTAGGAACCGGGGGGTGGAGGCGGTATCTGGGGACAGATGTAGGGCGGGTCCGGGTGGAGGCGGCATCAAGAGGGCGAGTGGGCCTCGGGGTCACGGTCCTGCAGGGGTTGCACAGGGCCCTTACGCCTCTTGCTCCATTTTCTAACGGCGGTATTGAAGGAGTCAACTTACTTCTGGTTCAGAGCATCATTTAGACTCTGTAACAGTCGGGGCGGTTGGTATCTTTGTTGGGGTAGGGGGACTCCGGGCGGCCACCCTCTCGCCTTTGGTCGGAGAACCTTCCACCTACGGAGTTGGGCCGTCCCTCCCAAATCCCAAATTTATTTTTATCTCCTTGTCATTTATTTTTAACCTTTCTGACCGTTCCCCAAGGTTTCGGACCCTCGTTGGTTTTTCTTATAGGAATGATTTGCAAAAGGGTCCAAAGAAATCAATGTTGAAAGGTAGCCAAGCTGGAAAGGGACGGTCTATTGGCCCCACAGTTAAGAAGACAAGGAGAGGCCTAAAGGAGCAACGCACCGGTTTAAAACGACGTCTTTATACCTGCCAGAGAAAACAGGGAGATGTTGAAAGGGGATGTTGATGATGGGCCTGTTGACGGCTGGCCATCGGTTCCGAAGTAACACGGGTTCTTGGATAAACCTAGAGTGTATGTAAAATACTGCGGACACGGGATGTTTATCAGCATGGATAACCAATTTATTTTAAAAATGTCTTTAGTGTTTAATTTGTGGTACTCCATATTTGCGACTACTTTAAGAACTTTTTTTTTTTTAAGTAAGTAACTGAAAGTCATTTAGGTCAGTATTTCAAATGAACTGTATTTTTTCCCCAATTGTGTTACTAAAACAATGCTGTGTGTTTGTTCTTTTTCAGAGTCTGTCTACACTATGGAAAGATGGGAAATTTCTTTACCTCCTGAGGGTGTCTGAAGGGTTAAAAATGCTGATATTGTGCTGTTTTTCTCCCTCCCTTTTGCACATTATTCTGAAAACAAAATTTGGATCAGTAAGGGTGTGCACTTCACCTGTTAGGAGTTAATAAAATTATAGCTGATAAATGGATTCTCCTATCAAAGAAAGGCTAAAGAGAGTGATTACAAATGACAAAAACATGGTAGAAGCAGTCTCCGATATATGCCGATAACTGCTAAACCAGTTTTATCAAGAGTGATCTTATATGTCATGTTTTAGGGAACAAGTCATTTACAAGATAAGTGGCTTTGTTCCATTTTTAAACATAGGTAATATGTATTGGTTTCATTTATCCGTGAATACAACAATGGGGAGGGCTCATGCAAATGTTTCTGTTGTTTAGAAATACCTTCTTTGTGAGTATTGGTGGTAAGTATAGGAGAAGGAACAAAATGTTTACTATTTTCTTTCTGACCTTCAATATAATTATAGAACTGTTTTAAGCTTAATAGAAATAAAATAGACTGGCCAGGTTTACATTTAGGCCTGGTTTCAGACTCTTAAATTATTTTTAGGGGTTGGTGATTCAGAGATGTTCTTGTGTCTTATACAAACTTATAGTGAATATTGTTCATTTTGTAAGATATTTCTTTATATAAGCACTAACCTCCTCAGTTTGAGTTACTATGGAAGACAGATTTGTGGGAGGTAAAAAACCAGCGGATTTCTCAAATCTTGTGTGTGAGAAATGAGACCTGTGTAATGTAGTGATTGCTATAATTTATCATGTGTCATGTGTAACTTCATAGTTTAAAGTTTTTCCGGCCTTATACACAATGGACATCTAACCATAAAGAAATGAAGCAAATCTAGCTAATATCTGAAAAAAGACTCCATTTTTTAACCCTTAACTTTTAGGGAAAAAAATCCTACACTCTTCTTTAGAAATCTCATTTACGAAATTAATATTTGAGGAGTTGGTGATGCCTGCTTCTGAAAGAATAACCTCAGTGTCCTAGAGAAAACACTGGGTTAGGAATTTGAAGTTTTCCACTTTGAAAAGTGGAATCAGGAATGCCTTAGGTAGATAAAGAAACCTACGTTTTCATCTCTCAAAAAAGAATTAGTACATTGATTTGTGTTAAAATTATAGGTAGCTCAAGTCAATTGTTGTTACAGAGCAAAGGTTTTTTCAACAGGGTTAAGTGTCAGGACCACCTGTAGAACTCTCAAAATATTAATCTGCAGGGCTGGAACCAGCTGTTGTGTATTTTTAAAACTATAGGTGAGGGCCGGCCCCGTGGCTTAGCGGTTAAGTGCGCGCGCTCCGCTGCTGGCGGCCCGGGTTCCGATCCCGGGCGCGCGCCGACGCACAGCTTCTCCGGCCATGCTGAGGCCGCGTCCCACATACAGCAACTAGAAGGATGTGCAGCTATGACATACAACTATCTACTGGGGCTTTGGGGGGAAAAATAAATAAATAAAACCTTTAAAAAAAAAAAAAACTCTAGGTGAGTGTACAGAGGTAGGGTAGAGTAGTCCTCCACATCCCCTGTTTGTGTTTTTTTGTGGTGTGTCACGGTAGTAATAAGTTTTGGCAAAAGATTTTACATTTATTACTAATAATATCCATAAATGAATTCTGAAAATGTTTAGACGAGGAAATCACCTGGGGATCAGTTTATACATGGTAGTTGAGGGGGAGGGATGGAAGATAGAGAAGATCAGTTTTAGCCTTAAGAAGACCACAATATCCTGACTTAATCTGGATATTTCTTAGAGTGAGGGTTTAGCCTAATGCTGAGAAAGTCTGATGGTTAGAGACACCCAGTAAGAACTCAGTGCTATGACAAAATTATGGTAAAGCTATTTAGATATTTAAAAGAAATAGAAGTATCTAGACAGGCAACAAGATACTAGAATTTTCTGAAAATAATTTTAATAACTGCTTGCTTTAAATCCTAAATTTTTTAAATTATTGATGTTATCTTAGTATTCTCTATTTATTTTTTTGTGTGTGAGGAAGATCAGCCCTGAGCTAACATCTGATGCCAATCCTCCTCTTTTTTTTTTTCTGCTGAGGAAGACTGGCCCTGAGCTAACATCCGTGCCCATCTTCCTCCACTTTATATGGGATACCGCCACAGCGTGGCTCGACGAGCGGTGTATCGGTGCGTGCCAGGATCCCAACCTGCGAACCCTGGGCCTCCGCAGCGGAGCGCGCGCACTTAACCGCTTGCGCCACCAGGCTGGCCCCTGTCTTAGTATTCTTGATGTTTGGGTGCATGATATATAATGGAAATCTTTTTTTTGGCTCTAAATTCTTTCACTTAATTACTAAATTTAGGGTCTTTACATTCAAAATCCTGTAACATTCTTTCATCCGATACCTGCTAAAGAATAAAAACAAGACCCAAGAGAATAAGCATTTGAAATTTTTAAAGCAGCGCCAAGATTCAAACACTTAATGGGCCCATCTTTTTTGGAGGAAAAAGATCCTCTTAGAGAGGGTATATGAAAACTGACTGCCTTTAGTGTTCTGGAGAACAATACCATGGCCTCTGGATTCCTGTTGCTTTAGTTTGAAATCTATCTTGAATGGCTTGCTCAGTATCACAGAAATTACTAACATTCTAAGCCTCAGTAGTAATAGCCTCATAGCAGTGTTGGTGAGGATTAAACAAAATAATCTATGTAAAGCATTTAGCAGAGGACTTTAAAACATGTAAATTTGTTGTGGATTTTTTTTTTTTTTTTAAGTTTTTAAAAAGTAGTCCCAGGGGCCACCCCTGTGGCCTAGTGGTTAAGCTTGGCGCACTGTGCTTCAGTAGCCTGGGTTCGTGGGTTTGGTTCATGGGTGCAGATCTATACCATTTGTCAGCCATGCTGTGGCAGTGACCTGGGTACAAAATAGAGGAAGATTGGCACAGATGTTAGCTCGGGGCGAATCTTCCTCAGCAAAAAAAAAAAAAAAAAGTACTCCCAGAGTAGTTAGGGCCCCAAGGCGAGGGATTACCTCAGATGCACTCTTTCAACAATTCGTTGATAAGTGAAACTTGTGTGACTAAGTTCTTATCCAACTACAGTTCCATTTCTTCCTTGGATATAGTGATGATATAGGGCAACAATTTTTTTCAACCCATATCACTTAATAAGGAATACAAAATTCCTGTTTCCGAGTTATGTTACTAAGAGATTATGGTAGTGCCTGGGGTGGCTGAAGTAAAAAAAATTACGTAACAGTAACTGGTTTTGCTTATGCACCTGTGTAGTTTGAAAAAGCCCCACAGTTGCTAATGAAAATCAGGCCCTGTCTTCATTGAGAATCACTAGTTAATTCTCTAAAAGAAAATGATATTCTGAATTACAAAAAATGCTTCATACCTTACAAAGTTCTCAAGTAATGCTTTTATAGTCCGCGCTATGAGAGAACAGCTATCTGTCATGTTTGCCTTTCTGTTTATGGTTTCCAAAATAGAATCAATTTTCTTACCTGTCTCAGAAACGAAATGCCAGTAACTCAGGAGATATAGACCTAGCAGTTACATTAAGAATTATTCTGACCTAATCACAGAGTTGAGACAAACAAATTTAAGGGAGAAAAAAGAAAAGCATTTTACCAAAAGATACCTTTTCAGACCTCACCTTAGATTGAGTTAAATATTTTCTAGTGTACATTTGTATAAGTGGACGTAGATGAGCATGCCGTTCAGCGTTCAACAGTTGAAGTTTCCCTAGGGAAGATCTTTAACTCGTTCTGGAAACTTAATATTTCATATTTTGAACATTTTGAGTTAACAATATTCAGGAACTGAAACATTTTCTAGTCTTGTTTAGTGGACCCACTGTTGTGTTTATAACAAACTCGCATAATTTTAGCAGCTGGATTTAATATGCCACTAGAGGTAAATGCAGTAAATATCCCAAGGTCAAGATTTGAAATCCAGATTCCACAGTTCATGATTAACCAGAAAAGTGAGCCCTCTATCCTATGATTTTTATTTCTCAATTTTTAATAGGTTTGGATAACTAAGGTGGCACCAGAAAACATTTCTTTGCTAGAGTAGGTACAGATCTTCCTCAACTTACCGTGGGGTTATGTCCCGATAAACCCATTGTAAATTGAAAATATCGTAAGTTGAAAATGCATTTAATACACCTAACCTATCAAACGTAGCTTAGCCTAGCCTACCTTAAACGTGCTCAGAACCCTTACATTAGCCTAGAGTTGGGCAAAATCATCTAACGCAAAGCCTATTTTATAATAAAGCATTGAATATCTCGTGTAATTTAGTGAATACTGGACTAAAAGGGAAAAATAGAATGGTTGTATGGGTACAGAATGGTTGTATGATTTGTTTACCCTTGTGATCACATGGCTGACTGGGAGCTGCAGCTCGCTGTAGCTACCCAGCATCACGAAAGAGTATTGTACTGCATATCGCTAGCCTGGGAAAAGATCAAAATTCAATACTTGAAGTATGGTTTCTGCTTAATGCATATCGCTTTCACACCATCATAAAGTCGAAAAACTGTAAGTCAAATCATAAGTTGGGACCATCTGTATATGAAGATGAGTTTAATTGAATATATGTTCATGAATATAGCCATTTAAGGAAACTGCAGAGATGTGCAATTATAAGCAATTATGTAAGTAGGTACATATTCATAATTCTTAATTTGATACAGAATCTTTGAGGATCCTGTAAGTTCTATCTTAAAACATTTTAGGAAATGTTCATCAGAGTCACCCTCTTCACCTAACTCCTCGTTTGATGAGTTTAGCACCTAGGTGCTTTTCAGATTGAATAGCCGGGAGACCTGTTTGAGCTACTTCACTACCAGAAGATAAAATTCAGTAACCGTAATCCTCGACATAACTTAAGTGATAAACTTTTTTAAGACTTTGAGCCAAAATAAAATTCAGCTTTCCTCCTACCTTACCCTCCCTCACCAGACTTTTAGTCATTAATGTATCAAGTGGGATCTTTTATAGTTTCCTAGCAGTTGTCCGCATCAAGGTGGACCACATTTGTTTTTTTGGCTCAATGTCAGCATATGTAGAGCCGTTTCGTTGTGAATGTTTTGTAGTATTTTATATACAAAACAGAAAAATACAGAAAAACTTAAGTTTCTAAACATGCTGAATTAAAGCAATTGCCAAAGCGGTAATGTATAAAACTATGCTATTGCAAATAGCGTAGTAGAGCACTTCCATTACAGTTGTATACAACTAAGTAGCATCTTACATAAGTGTAATGTACATGGCCTTTACCAGTCCCTTGCTATTTCAGTGGAATGCTTTCCTAACAATAATGTGGTACAACATTTACCCTGCTCAACAATTAAGAATGTAGTGAAGGGGCTAGCCTGGTGGCACAAGCGGTTAAGTGTGCACGCTCCGCTGCGGCGGCCTGGGGTTCACCAGTTCAGATCCCAGGTGCGCACCAACGCACCGCTTGTCAAGCCATGCTGTGGCGGCGTCCCGTATAAAGTGAAGGAAGATGGGCATGGATGTTAGCCCAGGGCCAGTCTTCCTCAGCAAAAAGAGGAGGATTGGCAGATGTTAGCTCAGGGCTGATCTTCCTCACACACACAGAAAAATGTAGTAAAAATTAGTGTTACTTTTGGTGATGAACTTTACATTTATTACTTCTGCGTTTGACAATCTCAATGCAAGAATCTGCATTTCAACTCTGTTTACTCTATCTTTAATATTGGGCATTATGCCCCTTTCGAGTTTAAGTCCTATGACTGTTCTGTTTTCTGTATTCATGTTTGTCTTTCTAAGATTGATTGCCTCTCTGTTTTTTGCTGTTCCTGAGATAATTTATGAGCAATTTTTGTTGCTTTTCATCTGGCAGTGTATCTGCCTGAGACAGGTTGCTGCATTTTCTTGTTTTCCAGGTAAACTCTGCTCTCTCATCTTTCTCATTCTTGGGACCTATTGGAGTTCTGGGTTGCTTGTATGGAAAGTCTTAAGAGTTAGTGGAGTACTGAGAAGAAGCTAGATTTCAGGGGTTTGAGGAGTGAATGAACGGGAATGGGGAAAGAAGTAGGTTCTGAATGTAGGTAACTTAGGTTTGGCTCTGAAAGAGACAAGAAATAATAGGTTACAGAGGGCATGTGGGATCCAAAGATGGTTTATATTTAAATCTTCCTACTTAAAGTTCAAAATCACCTTCTACTTTAGGGCAGTCGGATCATTTCCCAAAGGAATCAGGACTTAAAATTCTATCCTGCCCTGAAATCGGGCCAGGAGGAGAGGGGGAAGAGCTGTAATGTACTTTACTAATTTTTTCTACATAATACTCGATGCTTTTCATTTGATTTGATTCTTTTTACTTCCCACTTTTCACGTATTTCCAGGTCTTTCATGGCTGCCTGTTTAACCAAACTTGTACTCCAAGAATAGCGCATTATTATGATGATTCCAAAAAAGCATAGCAATAACCATGAGCCTCAGCTGCTTTTGAGAAATTACTGGTTCTAAAATATGGTGTCCACCCTTTATACCTGTATCATTAATACTTTGTAGCCAAATCTGCCTGGGATCCTCACAACCACTATTAGGGAAAACAGTTGGTGTTCAGTTGAACCAGGGTTAGACTTAAACCCGGACTTGTCTGTTCTCACCCAACTATGGTTATCAATATACATTACCTAGAGGAGGAGAAATCTGAGATAGTTGAATTCTTTAGATTCCTAATGTGGGGAAGGTATGATAGTAGAAATACAGAAAAATGCACAAGGAAAGAAAAACAACTAACACCTTAGGGCAACAAAGCCCTCCACAAAAAGTGGAAAATCCAATTCTGACACAGTTATGAACTAAATTTTCTGTAACTTGAACTCACTGTCATCCCATTACTCAATAATTTAAATGAGCTGCTGTTTCCCTTCAGAGGTTAACTGGCAGAATAAATGGAAAGATGTCAGCAAAAAAGGGGAGCAGCTAAGACATAAGATTCAGTATAATCAAAAAATATATCAAAGGGGGTTGGTTATTACTAGATCCGGCACTGTGACCCAGTATGTCCAAACGTGATTTCATTACCTTTCATGAGGTTTGCACCAGAGGAATCCCTGAGGTATTTCTAAGAAAAGACAAACTTGTGGCTACCATTGAAATTGCTCTCTGCTGTAAGTTAAATTTTGAACTACAATGCGTGGTGCAAGGCCCCATACATCCAGTGTGACTCCCCAATTTAGGCTAAAACTTGACTGTGTCCAAGCTAATTCCTCGTTCTGGAAAACATAAGACTGTCCAGCAATCACCTACCATTTCAACCATTTGGAGGGAGAGAAAGACATGAAAACAAGTGTTAATAGAGTAATTGTTTATTGTCATGGGCCCAAAGCTATACCCACATTCAGAAAGCTATTTGACACCCCTGTTTGCTGCTAAGGTAATTAGTTATTAACTTCATTGTTAATTATTAACTTAATACCTGCTCAATAGTCTGAGATAAGAGAAATATCATGTTGGCTATTTGTTTATGTGCCTGAGCCCATTCTGCTTTTCAATAATCTAAGTAGAGACCCAGAAGTTATGTATGACCCATTGTAGCTTGAGATAACCCTAAATTTCTAGGATGTATCTTGCTTGGTACTGTGGAGTTCACTTAAAATGCATTTAACAGTTCAGACAACTTGAAATTAATTCCTCTGATAACACTGGCAGGGACATGCTGTTAAAAGATTTTTGTACTAGTTGAAGTCAAAATAGAATTACAGCCTGTGACAATGTATTTGTTTATACTATTATACATTATTACGGATAAATCCACTTAAGATCATCACCATATGGTTGTGGGAAGTTGGTTTAGTCATTAAGAAGATGGACTTGAGCAACAGAACAATCTGGGTTTGAATCTCAACAGTTCTGTGACTTTGGGCATATTTATTATTCTGAGACTTTCGTTCCTACAAACATTTGACAACTTCATTGAGTTTTCCTAAGAATTAAGGAAATATATGAAAAATGCCTAACATTTAATAAGCACTCAAAAGGCAGTATAGTATAGTGGCTTAGAGTGTAGTCTCAGAGCCAGTCAGCCTGGGTTGAAATCACACTTCTGCCAATTACTGTGTTGACTTTGAGCAAGTTATTTAACTATGCCCCAGTTTCATCTATGCAGTGGGCATAATACCTTCTTCATTGGGTTGCTGTGAGAACTGAATGAGTATGTAAAGCACTATCACAAGTGAGATCACTTTTTATTTGAGGCAAAAACAAGTGTTTTACAAGTCTACTCAGCATAGATTAGGATTCACTGAAAGTACATATATCCTTCAAAATTAGAACATTTTTTATCATGAAGAGTATGATTTTCTCTGCCTTCGATGTTGTACGTCAATGTCACGAGTTTTGTTTACCAAATACCTAGCTTAGTAAATGATACGTTATACACTAATTTTTGTGTACCATATATATATATATATCATGATATATATGTATCGTGATTTACAATTAACTGAAGAACTCTATCATTGACAATTTAAAGATTGAGAAAATAAAAAAAGTATTGTCTAAAATCATTTTCAGGGTTTGGTCTGCAAATACCTGAAGTGAGTTCAAGCTATATGGCCCACTGGAAAAATGTTACATCTGTAAGAAATTTCAAAGGCATAGCTCAAAAGAACTGCCTTGGAGTCAGGCCAGGGTTCTGGGTTCCTGGTCTGGTAATTAGTAACTAAGGTGTCAGTTTAGGCAAATTAACTTTTTGAATCTGTTTCCTTATCTTTAAAAATGTAGCATTTAACATAGAACAACAAATACATAGTTTTCTGTAATGTTAGTTCTATAGTGTGGTCTGCAGGCTTCCAACATCAGACTCTCCTGGGATACATGCTAAAAACACAGATTCTGGTGTCCCAGCCTAGATATGGTGCTTAAAAAAATCTGCGGGTGAGATCTGGGGATCTGCATTTTTAATAAACTCACCAGGTCATTCCTCTCCACCTAATTTTACTTAAAAGTACCAAGGTAAAATAATTCGCCAAAGTCAGACCTCTAAATAATAGGCGCCCTCTCTTTTTTATGTTCCTAATTCAGTCTTTTTTCCATTCTGTTCAGTACCTCTTATTCCTACAGCAATTCCAAAACACACGTCAAAATTTTAAACATGTTTAAGAATATAATCCAACCGCATGAACAAGTATTGGTTAATTAAAGTGTATAATAAAAAAATTTTTTAGGGAAATGAACAAATTATGTGATCCATGTCTTCATCTAAAGCATTTGATAAAAAAATTTTTTTCAAATAAGAAGCCGTACAGTATTCTATTATAGATATCCAAAGTCAATATTTGGGAGGCACAGTTTCAACCAGATCTACATCCATTTCTTTCATTCTGTAAGTGTGTACTGAGTAGTTACCAAGTATGAGACCCTCTAGACCATTAAATTCAACCTTGTTAATGTCATGGACCCTTTTGTCAATGTAGTGGTTTATATAGATCACTTCAAAAAAATGTTTTTAAATGCATAAACTACAATATATTGGATTACAAAGGAAGCCAATAATACTGAAATAGTTACAAAATTTTTAAGCAAATTTTTGATCTGGAAATATATATGCTTTATTAACTCATTAACAAGATCTAGCAGTGGCTCTAATAACTACTATAATTTCAACATAGTGATGAGCATAAATGATATTTCAAGTTGTCTTCAACAATCGTAATATAATATGAATATATCAGAATTCAACTGACAGTCACATTTGCTGTTCACACTACTGTGATCCGTTGCCTACATTCAAATTTTATTAGAAGCTATTGAAAATAGAGATGTAATTATGCCCCATCCAAGTTCATGGACACGCTGAATTCTATTTGTGAACCTCTGTGTAAGAACCCTGGTTAAACTTTTTAATGATAGGAACTTTCTCTTTTTCACTGTTGTATTCAAGGCCTGATTAAGATCTTTAGAGTTGTCTGAAAGTACGGGTTTAGTAGTATCCAATCTTGTCTATATCCACCACACTTGGTGCATTATTAAGAGCTCAATAATAGTAGAATAAATGAATGCACCTTTTTGATAAGGGGTTCACAATTTTAGAGAACATTGAATTCATCAAAGTACATCATGAAAAATAGAATACCATAGTAGCCGCTAACTATAGAGCTCTATTTGCTCTATAAATGAACAGATTGGAGGGGTTGTTTGTAACCCAAGTTGTCTCTTGTAGGTAGAATTAAAGAATAGGGCTAGCATCCTCAAGTGGTCCCAGTGGTGTGTAAGCTCCATGAGGGAAGGATTTTTGTTTTGTTCACGGTACCTAATGTATTCCAAAAGCCTAGGAAAGTGCCTGGTACACTCAACTAGTTTATCCTCACCTGCTTAGCCTCAAATCTGTGGTACCTCTATTTCTCTAGACACTGCTCAAACATTTCAGCATTAACCTACCTCCAACTGTGGAAATGAAAAATATCTCTTCTTCCTTAGTAGACATTCAATAAGTGAATGAAGAGGGATATTTTATTTTCAACAGAAAGCTGATAAGTACTGCTGTAAATATATATTTAGCTACCATTTTCATTCGACAATACTTCAGGGTAGGAATCACCTCCATTTTAAAATTAAGGCACAGATCTGCCCAGGGTCACCCATTAACAAGTAAAGGAGTTGAGAATAGAACCCAGGATTGTTCAACCTTTAAAAGCTACCACACAAGATGGGTCCTGCCAGGTGGCATAGTGGTTAAGTGTGGGCGCTCTGCTTCTGCGGCCCGGGTTTCATAGGTTCAGATCCCGGGCCTGCACCGACGCACCGCTTGTTAAGCCATGCTGTGGCGGCGTCCTGTATAAAGTAGAGGAAGATGGGGCACAGATGTTAGCCCAAGGCCAATCGTCCTCAGCGAAAAGAGGAGGATTGGTGTTGGATGTTAGCTCAGGGCTAATCTTCCTCAAAAAAAAAACATCTGCTACACAAGAACTGCTACTGGTATCTTTTACTTTAGGGGAAACAAAAGGAAACAAAGTAAATGTGCCAGACCTAAGCATTTCCATTTGGCCAAGACTACAATTGTGGTCTTCCCACATTTCCCAAAGAGACACAACTATGGGAAACTAAGACCAGGTGATGAAATAAAAGTTCCATAACTATTTAAAGCACATTTATAAGTCTTATTTGAAAATATATAATATTTTTAAAACTTTAAGTATAGATAAGCTGTAGTTTATGCTGCAATAATTTTCTCTGCTTTGCCTTCACGATGTACTTGGTATCTTTTCATCTATTCTACCCTCCAAGAAAAACATTTCAAGGTTTCTGGGGTTTGTGCTGGTAATTGACAGCTAAAAGGATTTTTTTAATGCCCCTTCTACCTCCCCACCCCCTATCAATATCAGTGGGTATGTTTTCACATAGCTTTTTTAGAAGGCAGTAAAGCAGCTTAGACAAAAACATCATTGTTTGGAGTAAGAAAATGTTATCGAGAGTGAAGAGTGATTTCCAGGCCCTTTTGATCTACATGGGGAACGCTAGACTCTAAATATCTCTAAATTAGTGCATGATACAGATTATTACAATTCCAACTCAGAAGCCATCATGTTGGTCAATCCATAACTTGAAGAAGATGAATAAAACTTAATTTTACATTTGAATAAATTGGGTAGCTGGGCAGTAAAACCTGGCCTGACCTGTACTGATGTGAAGCCATTTGTAGGCTTTACCCATGCTACTTAGTGTGAGCATGCATTTACTTCACTGCAGAAATATTGTTTGATTGCAGTGTGCTGCCCCAGACCCTGCTGGGGACGTTCCATAATGCATGGTATATGGACTTTATTGCCATTCTAAACTCTAAGGATTTCTAAGTTTTGCATCATACTTGGTCCAAAGGGTTTAGGATAAGGGATTGTTGACCTATAGTCATTTCCTTTCTCGAATAGTCATCTAGGTGATTTGGTATTTGGATGCATAAACACAGTGACAGTATGTCCCAGACTTTACAGAACAATTTTAATTTCCAGTATCCTTTTTTAACTTGTAGTTCTTATGCAGATCACATGACACAATTTTATATTTTGGAGAAAATAATTATGAATATACTGAGAAAGGTAGAACCAGTGACTAATTGTAGACCAATGGAGAGAATTAGAAAACCACCTTTAAAATTCCCCAAAAGCTGATTACAATGTCGAGGAAACAACTTGATTCTACCTTCTTACTCTCCTCTTTTAGCACAGAATCGCAAAATGACTGGCTCGGAAACCAGTAAGCTGCCTTTGGCACGCAGATATTATTGTTACCTGTAGTTAATACGCTCCTTTTTTCTGCCTGGCACAGACACAGTAGGCATGCAGCAATTGTTTAAGGGATAAATAAGTTAAATTATAAAACTTTGGATTGCTTAGTTCTGTAAGTAATAATTGACTTACATCACCCCTTATCACCTGATTCTTTTGTGACAGATTTTGTGCTAGTGAAATAGACTGTTTCAGACAATAAAGGAAATAGAACATTGCTTCATGAAATCCTACATGGCCTGGACTGGAGACACTTGGAATCCTTGATTCCCAGTGCAGAGAGGGCCATGATATTTGAGAATAAAATATTGTTTCTTGATAGCTGAGCTTTTATGTCATCATGTGTTTAACGTCATATGACCATAAAGCCATTACTTAAGTTTATCTTCCAAAGGAAGCCTGTGAAATGTTTCCACAATGACTTGGTTTTAGTGACATTAATTATTGTTATTGTTTTCCTTTGGGACTTGATTCTTTATGGTAATAAATTCCACGATGATGCAATTTTGTCAAAGGCTGTCCATCCTCAATTACTTTAAAAGTTAAAAAATACTCTGCAATTGGTCAGGTAAAGCGTTTTTAGATAAACTGCCTACATCTGGTCTATTTTCCTGTTACCCAGTAAGGTTTTTCATCATCAGCCACAGCTCTATGAAAGGACATTAAAGGGTCTCCCGTTACACACTATAGCACTAATGTTCATAATAGAACGTTAAGATAGGTTGAAGGCTTCTGTAGTCAGCCTACACTCAATCTTTCCCTACCTTCTGTCCTCTTTTATTTCTCACTTATATTTGTGTACTCCTCACTATATTGAGGATACATGACCACTAAGTTGTCAGTTCCTTTGAAAGCAGCAGCTATACCATATATATTTTCACATTTCCCTCTGTGCTTAAAACAGGACTTTTGTTTCTTCAGCAAATATTCATTGAATATCCACTAGGTGTCAGATATTATACTAGGTAGATTCTGGGGACGTGAAGATAACTAAACACAGACGTGGCCTTGGAAGTCTAACAGTCTCATAGGGGAGAGGTGGAAAAATAGATCTGTAAGCCAAAAATGCTGCACTATAGTATGATATTGTAGTAGAGTAGGAGATTTCCTGGTTTAAGACAATGAAAAATTCATCATTTCCAAAAATATCTCCTCAATACGTCTGCCTCAGTGACTAAATGTCCACATTAAAATGTCATTCTTTGTAAGACCAGTATTGCATAGAGGTTGCCTCTGGGCAGGAAAACTAAGGGGTATTAATGGGCTATGAAATTACTTTTTTCCCCTTTTAAAAATTTTTTTGTTAATTTTTAAGTTTATATACAATAAGAATCACTCTTTTTGGTGTGTAATTCTATGAGTTTTGACAAATGCATAGAGTCATGTAATCACCACCACAATCAAGATACACAACAAAAAATTCTCTTGTGCTGCCCGTTTTATAATTTTTTGTGATAAAAATAATTTTACTTTTCAAAAAGTAATATTTGTTCCATGTACATCTTTTTCTTATTCAGAAAAGTATATCTTTTGGGTTAATACAGTACCTTTAATAAGCCTCTGTAGAAATATTGATATCCAAGGAGGGGATAAATCATTACACCATTGTTAGTCATCTGCACCTTAGTTTGAAGATTAAGCTGTTGAAAAGAATTAGGACTCAGAAAAGGTAGAGTGCCTGTGGTGTATGTAGTGTGTTTGTGTGTTAGGTTAGAAAGAGGATGGGGGTCAGGAGGTGGAGAAGGGCCTGACCATGGAACAATGTGCATAGAAGGATAGATATGGGTAGTGTGTTTTGTGTTTTAAGTAGTATAAGGGCCCTGGATCCTCAAAGACAGGGGGCATCCAAGAAAGAGGAGATGAGTCTCAAAGAGGGATGGCCTTCATGTAAAGACTGATCTATCCTTATCTGAAGCTACAGACCTGGGATTCTGGTACGGATTCTGCCAGTAACTTATTCTTGAAAAGTCACTTCCCTTTTCTTCGCCTCAATTTTATCATCTATAAAAAATAAGGTTGGATTAAGTATATTCAAAAGTCCATTTCAGTGTTCAACTAGATGCAAAATCCTTGTGTGTGTAAGTGGGTTTTTTTTGAGTTTCCTCCAGTTGTAACTGGAGAGACACATCTGTAGATAAAGTAAATAAGCTCTATCCGGTGTTATGATCTCTTAAAATTTCATGTAGTGTGATGTCAGAAGCTGCAGAGCAAAGTTAAGGCTGATCTGAATTGGCCTCCAGTGATACAGCTCTCTGACCCTCAGTCTTCTCGTTTATAGAATGACCGTGTATACTCTAAGGTTCCTTGCAGTTTCACATTTTATGACTATGAAACCTACTAAAACTTACTAGTGTTACTTCTATTCTCACTTCTTCTGGATCTGCACCTATTCTTCTGATTTTGATTTTTTTGTTTATATTAGTCACTATTCATTCAGTACCTTCTGTGTGCCAGAACTTTTAATGTAGGGTATTTGACCTATGTTGTTTAAGGACTTTTATAGTGCTGCTGTTCTTTATAGGCATATAGATATGAGAAAATCACACCATGCCTCCTATTCCAATCCTGGCTAACATATTCTTACAGCAAGATCTCATTTCAATGAATATTAAAAGTAACACTAGAGAGGGGAAAAAGGGAGGGAGATGGATGTGGATTTAAACTGATAAATGAAGGGAAAGGAACTAGCATTTCAGGGCCTACTATGTGCTAGGCACTTTATACATGCCTGTCTTCTTTAGGTCATTGAGATAGGCAGATAGGTAGAGAGACATCGCCAAGGGAGCCTATTTGTCCGATAACAAAAAGAAGAAAAATTCTTTCAAGCCATAAATCATTGGAATTATTCAGAATATTTGTTTTTCATATCATTCTCAACTTGGATCAAATTGTATCCAAGTTGCTTTTAGGTTCATTAATATGTGCTACAACGAGGGCACAGACAGTATAGTGCCTCTACATAGTGTTTGGTGGATGTTTGTTGAATAAATAGGGATTTTTCTCATGCCCTAGAGTAGTGGTCCTTTGGGTCAATGGACCTTTAAGAATCTTGTAAAAGCTATGGACCAATCTAGGATGTCACCTCTCCCACTATACACAAAAAGAAACAGCCAAGTCCCTCTCCTTGCCCTAACCACCTTCACATCTGTATTTGTGCAAAACCCATAATTTTGGAGTGTTTGCAGCCGCCCTGCAATCCACTCATGTGCCCCAGGTTAAGAACTCAGCCCTGAACACATCTCTGCGTATCTAAGCAGCCTAGAAACATAGTTCCATTAACTTGTAGTACTTATAGTGCTGTATAGTGCTGCCATCTTTTATCAGTTCTTTGTAGATTTGAGGAAATCACACCATGCCTTCTGACCATTAACTAATGGTCATATTCAGTTTTCTTTTTATGAGCAGAAATTGTATCCAAGTTGCTTTTAGGTTCATTAATATGTGCTACAACCAAAGGATCATCATTACTTTCTTTATCTTTTTAAGGTTTTTGAAGTAAAGATTATATAGTTTTACAGATGAAGAAATTAAAGTTTGTCCCAAAGCTGATTTTATGTAGGTAACATATCTCTGGCTTTCTAGATGGAATGATTTCTATTTCTTTTTTACCTCTCATTCAGAAACCCATGGAAAACTTTGTTAGGCCAGTGTTCTTCATCTGTGAAATTTTATCTGGGTAGAGAAAGATGATGAAAAAATTGTCCTTGTCTCATAGTGGAAGAGAATAACATGTAAAATAAATATTCTAAATAATTCCAAATATGGTATGAAAACTATCCCATAAAGTTGTGAGGATCGAATTGGTTAAAGGAAAACTGAATGTCGTGTAAACTATACAGTTTTCTGAACTCGTCTGGCCCTTACCTTGATATAAAATCCTCAAAGCCTAGTACAGTCCAACTAGAGCAACTATTTGGATGCTTACCTAATCTCCAATAGTGTTTTCCCTTTTATGCATGACAGCAAGACTGCATCTCACCCAGGCTTGTGATGGCAGAAACTCCAGTCATTTACTATTACTATTATTGAAGTGGAAAACAGAGAAGGAGTTTGCTGATCAAATGCATCAATATTTTGAGCACTTGTTATGAGCCAGGGGCTTTTTAATTTACACAAAAACTTTCTGGGTGAAGAGAAATATAGTCTCCATTGTTCACTTACCCCAGATAATAGTTCTAGCTAACATCTGAGTGCTTACTGTAAGCAAAGGCACTGTTCCAAATACATTACCTTCATTTCATTCACATTTCTCAATCTTTATAACAACTCAGTAAAATACTGTTAATATTGTCATCACTAATTTATCAATAAGAAAACTGAAATTTAAAGAGATTAGACAATTTGCCTGAAAATATTGTAAACTGGGACTTTGAACTCTGGCTGATTTGACTCCAAAGCTTCCAGCATTGATTATCATTAATCTCTCTTGTCATTTACAAAGTAAGTGTGGCTGTCTATGGCAGGGGAGTTGGTAAGGGAGGGACTAAAGGGGAGTTACTGGGCCATTCCTGAGAGAAATGGTGCCTTCCCCTACAAACAGGTTTCTTGTGGTGAAATCAAGTTGGAAGGATAAGAAAGGTTGAGAAAGGTGGAGGTGGCATGGTTGAGCCTGTTCAGGAGCTGATTACATCTGAGCCTCTGGCCCTTTTGCCTGCCAGCTGACTCAGAGCTGGCAGATGGGCCAAAGCCCAGGCAGGTTGATTTCATGGGCTGTATACTTCAAAGGATCTGATTCCTGGCGCTGCTATGCACATTGCTTTTCTGAGGGCACAGCCTTGTGAGGGACAGAACGGGATGGTCTCTATGAAGTGTTTGTGAAAGTTTTATCTCTAAATCCAAATATATACAGCTTGTTCTGGGTTTGGCAATAAAACCACAGGGCTAGCTGTAAGCATGGCTGAAAATTGGGTATTTAAACCTTAAGTATTCCTCTGCAGTAGACACAGTGGTTAAAAATATGGGCCCTAGAGTCAGATAGACCTGAATTCCAATCTTGGCTCCACCATTTAACTGTGGATAAATTACTAGGCCTCAGTTTTCTCATGTATGAAATGGGGATTAAGGTAGTACCTACTTCATATGGTTGTTGTGAAGATTAAATATATATAAAGCATATACCATAGTACCTGAGACATAGTAAACACTCTTGAAACGTTATTCATTAGTATTCAAAGAAAACTCATATTGTATAAGAGAATCTCAAGGCTTAAACGAAATAAATTAGTTAGTTCATTATTCTTTCACTTAACACACACTCAAAAGGTATTTATTATTGTGTTGGGTGAGAAGGATAGAGAAAACAGTAATACTTTTCTCTGAACAACAAAAATGAGCCAAATAATTTTAAAGATATATATCTCATTTAATGTTCACAGCAACCCTGTGAAGTATTTTCCCACTTTATAGATGAGACCCTAAGTTGAGAGAAGTTTAGTAACATGCCTAAGATCATATAGTCAGTACTGTCTAACTCCAAAGCCTGTGAATAAGATAAGCTTTATCCCCACCAGAGCTTGTTATTCAGCAGGTAGGCAGACTCATGAACGAGTATCTACATTCAAAGTGCTGTTATTGAGGTTTATACTAGGTGCTTGGGAGCACAGAGCAGGGAAGGTGAACTCAGAGGTAGGGAGTGAGGTAAAGTTAGCCCCCTTCACAGGAATAAATGCCATTAGTGGGGCTTCAGGTGGGAATGTGGTAGGGGGCTTTTGCTGGTAGAGAAGGAGTTAAGAGAGGTCTTTCTGGGTTTCCTCAAGTCATACTAAAAGAGAGGCTTTAAAAGGAATTCTTTTCTGGGATTCCTCAAGTCAATATTGACTGCCTTTTAGATCTAACATAACTGTAGCAAATTTTATAGTTGCAAAGAAATTGTCTCCAGAAAGACCAGATTACATTGTTTACTTGAGGTGAAATGGTGGAGTTTATAGTAAATGATGTCTGTCTACATCAGAATCATCTGTACCTCCTTGGGCTATGGAACTGAACCTAATATTAATAATAGCAAACTAACTTCTATTGCATGGTCATTAGGTACTAGTCTCTTCTGTGTTCAAAGGCCAGAACTCTTAACTGGAGAAAGGTAGACAGGCTTTGTCGAAGTCAGCAATCTCAAATTAAGTACACTTAATTTGGGCATACACTCTCAATATAAATAGATTACTAGTATATGATGTCCATTATGAAATGTAGATAAAATAAAAAATTGTAAGGGATGAAATGAAGTTGAAATAAACTATTTCATCTCAGGGCAAATTATGTACTCAGGATTCTGTATTTGTTATTAATAGTGGACATAAATTAATATTTCAAATAGGCTACTTTTTTTTCTTTTTTTAAGGAAGATTGGCCTTAAGCCAACATCTGTTGCCAATCTTCCTCTTTTTTTTTTCTTTTTTCTCCCCAAAGCCCCCAGTACATAATTGTATATCCTAGTTGTAGGTCCTTCTAATTCTTCTATATGAGACGCCGCCTCAGCATGGCTTGATGAGCAGTGAGTAGATCCGCGCCCAGGATCCGAACTGGCGAACCCCAGGCCTCCAAAGCAGAACGCTGGAGCTTAACCGCTGCGCCACTGGGCCAGCCCCACAAATAGGCTACTTAATACTTTGGATTTTTTTAGTCAACTTGTCATATTTGATTAGATCATCATTGTATTTAACCTCATAATGTAACTGATGCTGGGTAGAGTGTCATTTGCTTTTTGTCCTCCTGTGTATCATCTTCAATTCACAGGGTTTTTTTTTTTTTTCTGCTAATCTTTTTAAACTAGTTACTCATTTTGTAAGATTTAGTTTAGTGAAAGTTAGGTTTTAAAAAAATCCGTAAATCCTTTTTTGAACTGCCATATGTCACTACATGCTGAAAGTGAAAGAAGCTCCATTCATACCTCATGTGACATGTGAGCATCAAATATAGGGAAATGTGTGTGCATGCCAAGTTCAATCCATATTAATAGACTTTAATTTTTTATGAATAATAAACATACATAGAAGTTACAAAAATTCTTACCACACTTCAGTGGATTGTCTTTATACATCTAGGGTAAGCACACTCCACTTTGGAAATTAATGGTCTGAGCAACAGAACTTGCAGCGATCAAGTGGGAATAACCAGTCCCACCTTTAGCTGTGATTGGTTGAGATTCATTTATGAATGACAAATGGGAAGGGTACAACGTGACTGCCCAGGAAATCAGAAGAGCTGAGCATAGCCGAAGCTTTGAGAGCATGGCCTGTCTGTTCAAAGGCAGGATCTATATTTATCGAGTGCCTCAAAGAAATACATTTTAGTTTTTAAGAAAATGGACCTTGTCAGACCTACTTAGATTTAATCTCAGCTCTGCTATTTACTAGCCATGCAATTTTGGGAAAGCAACAACCTCTTGGAGTCTATTTTTCATTTCTGAAATGAGGATGATTAATACCAGTACCTACCTCACTAAGAAGAAAAGTTTAACATGATACCGCTGAACTCGCACTGTGTGCACAGAGATGCTGAGCTAAACTCTTTACCAGAGTTCATTTAATCCTCATGATTTACTAGCATGGTAGAGGCTAACTAGGTGTTCACCAAAATATTTTCCTTTTCCTCCTGGGCACACAAAAGGACTACATTTCCTAGTCTCCCTTGCAGCCACATCACTGTGTTCTGGCCAATGAAATATGGGCAGAAGTGATCAACATTTCCTCCAGGCCTGACCCATGAAAATTTCCCTTGCAATTCTCCATGCTCTCTTCCCTCAACTGTCAGAGGATCTAGCAGAACCAGTAGGTGCAAGGGGCTCTCTCTTTCTTCTCCCACCTGCAACCTGCATTGGATTGTGATATGAGCCAGAAATAAACTCTTACTGTGTTAAGTTATTGAGATGTGAGGGTTGTTTGTTACAGCAGTTAGTGTACTCTGGCTAATACAGCAAGGTTTGATAAGAACCCAGAGAAGGAAGAGAGAAATTGTTTATAGTATCTGGCACATGATGTTCAATAAAAAGGGTAATTAACCTTATTAACTTAAGAAAGATGAAGATTAGTTTTATGAGATAGCTTATGAGCAAATATCTGTAAAGGTCTTTTGGGTAAAGTGTGAGGAAATGCCAGGAATCATTTTCCAAAGCTTTTCATAAATACCGCTGGGAATACCTCAAGGAATGGAGAAAACACCCCGGCAGTACCTCATGCTCTACAGCCTGCTGAATCAGCTCAACACATTTCTCTAATTTATAAAAATATGTAACAAGTATGAATACATTTTCTATACTGCATTGGGAATCCTTCCTCCATCTTGGTGAGGTTTTTCTCTTGTTTATTCAAATCCAAGAGCTGAAATGTGCATTTTAGATTTCCCCCTCAAGTTAGCCTGTGTATAACCAATATTTTCCTTCACTCTAACACATTTTCTAGACATTACAGTACTTAGCTGGAGCCATATTTTTATCTTGAGAAATTTAATTCCTATAATTTGGATTACTCTTGGTCTCTGAATTATTTCATGTCATATTTTTGATCTAGCAACTATTGCTGTGTTTTCCTCTCTTTCATGTTTATTTGCAAAATTGATTCCTCTGAAATTGCACGGATAGCTGCTGAGACACTTGGCTTCACATTTTAACCTCACATGCGGATGAATTATTTCTTCTTGACTTTGGCGAATCAAAATATTAGCATAGCGTCCCAAGACTATTTGCTGTTACCCTTATCATGCTCCTCCCCTCAATCTTATGTTTTAGAAACATGCAGGAACTGGGCAATTGGTTTTGATGGCTTAGTAAATGTTCACAGAAGCTATGTGGTTTAGAGGAAACAAACAGGCTTTGTGTTCAGACAGACCTGATTTTCAGTCCTGGAGTAGCCACCAACTAGCTCTTTGTGGCATTGGTCAGTTACTCAACTTCTTAGGAGTCATAAGAGAAATAGAGATAGCAAAACCAGTTTGTAAGACTGATAAGAAAACCCACTTTGCAAAGGTAAATCAGATATATAGGCTGATTTTACTATTGAATATGGATACAAAAATCTTAAATAAAATACTAGCAAACCAAATCCAAATATATATCATAACCATGTATTTATATCAGGAACATAAGTTTGGTTTAATATTTTTAAAATTAAAAAGTGTAATTTATACCTTAACCTATTGATCGGATAAACACATGGTCATTTCAAGAGATGTAGAAAAATTTTGGTAAAATTCAACATCCATTCATAAAAATAAAACTCTTGGCACATTGGGAACAGAAGAGAACGTCTTAAACTGATAAAAGATAGCAATAAAAAAATTACAGTTAAGGAGGCAGAAGCTTTCTTAAACTGATAAAGGATAACTTTAAAAAGTATATCATACTTAATGCTTAAAAGATGAAAAATTTCCCTTTGAGATCAAGAACAAGGCTTCTTTTATTCACCATTGTCCTAGAGGTCCTAGCCAGCTCAGTAAAGCAAGAAAAGTATATAAATAAGAGGTATCAAGGATTGGAAAGGAATAAAGAAAATCCAAAAACAACTACATATAAATTTTTAATTAGACTTAATAAAAGCTTAGAAAGTTTATTGGCTACAAGACTAATACATAAAAATCAATTGCATTTTTATATACCAGCACAAATAGTTTTTTAAAGTTTCTAAAATGGACGACTAATAATAGAATTAAAAATATCAAGTATCCAGGAATAATCTAACAAAAGATGTGTCTATCTCTAGGGAGAAGACTAAAACTTTGTTCAGAGACGTTAAAGAAGACATAAATAAATGGAGAAATATACCATATTCAAATTATCTCCTTCAGCCCACTTTTTACTGCTCTGGATATAGTACCCTACCTGGAACCCAAGTTCTGCTGCCTCAGAAACCTTCCTGCCTCCGCTTCTCTGTTGCTATAAACAAATGTCTGCACAGAAATAGCTCCTGATGGTCTCAGCACTGTAGTGTCCAATCCTGGACACAAGCTCACTCTCGCCGGCTCTCATGGCAAGGAACACTCTACTGGAGCTGCTTGGTGGACCCTGATCTTTGAGAGTTGTGAGGAACAGCTCATCTCCAAACAGAAGAAGAATAGTTAGCATTTATAGACAGGTTCACTCTATCCAAATCACATTCCTTCTTTTGACCCTTAGTACAAGCCCATGGGGAAAGGATTTGTATTATCCCCATTTCATACATGCAGAAGCTGAGGCTCCTCAAGGTTAATGGCAACCAAAGAGCCACAGTTAGTCACCGAGCTAGGACTCAAATCCAGGGCTTTTGACATCAAATTTAATGCATTCTCTTCTATAAAAACAATGTATTTTTGAAAGCAGCCCTGTCCTACCACATTCATCAGGGCAAATGCTATGTCTGATGCATTCTTGAATCTTCTGACTGGGAAAATCTTTTCCTGATGCCTCTCTTCTCAAACAACTGAGTTTCTGCAGGCATTATATTTTTACATCTTAAGAAGGGAAGGGAAGGGGAGGAGAGAGAAAAGTAGGGACTTGATAGTATTTTCCTCATGAATTGGCAGTTGATTTTTATGGTCAAGCCAAAACCTCCTTTGCCTTTCCTGCGAAGTGAGATAATGGATTTTTTTTTCTCTCTCTTTCAGGCTTTTTAGGAATAAGTAAAATAAAAAATAAAAAGGGCTTAGCACAGTGCCTAGCACATAGTATGTGCTCGATAAATGCTAGCTATTGTTATTGGCACCTCCCACACCACCAGAAGATAATCCCACAGGCTATACAACCAAACAGTGTATTGCCCAGATCAGGGCAGAAGCAGCACAACATCAGACTGACTGCAGCCTCTTTTGGCTAAGGTTGTTTGTGCTGTTCTTAAAGAGACATCCTTTCACCGGACAACTGCAGTGGGGAGGAAGACCCCCTGGAACTAAGTGTTTTTGATTCTCAGCATGTGATTCACAAGGGAAGCCATGTTGTTTAAGACATCTCTTTTGTTCATTAGTTCATACTTTTTTTTTCATTCAATAGACCTTTATTGAAGAGACAGCTGTACCCCCAGGCACTATGCTAGTTACTGAGAATGGAGAGAAATACATCATAAGTTAGCATTGCAGAGGAAAATCTGGGGCCATCATCTCAGGCTTCACAGTTCTGGGGGTCCAGGACTGTTCATTTGGAGGAAGAGGGGGCAGACTCCAGGTATGGTGGGAAATGTATGAACTTGACATCAGAGGGATCAAGGTTTCAATCAAGGTGCTGCTTACTTTCTGTGTGAACTGAAACAAATCCTTCATGCCTCTAAACCTTCATTTCTTCATCTGTTAAATGGGAATTATATACTTACCATGAAGCATTATTATGAAGATTCAATGGTGTCATTTAAGTGAATTGCCTGGCCTTTAGTGGCTCCTCCGCCTCATGAAATTGATCACCCCTCTGCCCCTCCAACTTCTCCACTCCAAGTTTCATTTTTCTCTTTTGTGGTTTCTTTTGCCCTTTAAACCTGACCTTAGTTTGCTGTAAAACCTGCTTTCAAACATATAATAATAATAAAATAAATGGAGATGTGGGTGGGATACACAGTGTACTTTGCCCCCAACCAGGAAGCCTCTTCCCACGTGGCCATCATTGTTTCAAGCACAAACTACCAGGTCTCAAAGGGCGGTTGTCCTTAATTGTCCGTAACCAAGCATTTCAGGCCATCTCTGATTAGTACATCAAAAGGAGCCCATTTGGTGCAGGTGAACTATTTCCACATTTGCTCTTTATCCCTCAGTAACTGGTTGGACTATTCAGAGGGAAAAAGGATCTTGTAAGGAAGTTGACTCTAAAGGAATGCTGAGTATATCATTCTTGGGCTCTTGATGCATCAGGACAAATGTCCTTTGTCCTCTCCTGGATAGTGATGGCATAGCTTCTTTGTGTTTATTTGAACCCTGCTCTAAATACTGAGATTGTCTTCTTCATTTATTAATCGTTTATTCGTTCATTCACTCAATAGACATTTATTGACCACCAACTATGTGCCAGGCCTGTGGTAGATCTTAGGGAAGTATCAGCAAGAAAGATAAGCAGACTAGACCCCTACCCTCATGAAGCCTACATTCTACCAGGGTGGGCAGACAAAACAACAACAGCAACAAGACAAGTCATCAAATAAATTAACAAGAAAATTGTGATAGATAAATACTAGGAAGGAACTAAACAGGGAAATGTATAAAAGAGTAAACTGGTAGGATAGGAGACAAATAGAATGGTCAGAGTGGCCCTCTCTGAGGAGGGAATATTTAAATTGAGGCCTGAGGCACTAATTATGTGAAGAGCCAGGAATAAGCTCTCTCAGCAGAGAGAGATGTGCAAAGGCCTCTGAGAGGGAAAGTCTTGGTATGTTTACAGAAATTAAAGGGGTATGAAATGAGAGTGGACAGGCTGGCAAAAGACAGACTAAGCAGGGTTTTATAAGTTAGGACTATGGATTTTACTTTAATTGTGATTCATTAAGTATTCAACAAACTCTAATTGAGTGGCTGATGTGTGCCAGGCACTGTTCTAGGCTCTGGACATGCAGCAGTAAGATAGAAAGTAACTCTTGAAACTTACATTCTGGTGAGAGAGACAGGCAGTAAACAAGTAAAATAGCATTTTAAGATAGTGCTAAGGAGAATATTTTAACAAGCTAAGAAAAGGAGTTCAGAAGTGTAGGGTTACAGTTTTAGATAAGAGTGGCCAGATAAGGCCTCACCAAAAAAAATTACATTTAAGTAAAGATTTGAAGTATCCATGTGCTGTCCAGGGGCAGAGCCCAGGGCCACACCAATATTTAGAGGTCAGGGGAGATGAGGAGCGTCAGGAAAGGAGAATGACAAGAAACACCTGGAATAGTAAGAGAAGACTCAAGCAAGTGTCCTGGAAGCTGGAAAATGTTTCAGGGAGGAGAGAGCTCAACTGTGTAAAATGCTGCAGATAGTGAATAAAGGTGAGGACTGAGACACGATCATTGGATTTAGTGACGTGGAGGTCATTGGTGACCTTGAGAAGAGCAGTTTCACTGCTGTAGTGGAAGCAAAACCCCAGTAAATGTTCAGGAGAGAGTTGGAGGAAAGACTGTGAATATAGACAACACTTCCAAGTTTTGCCATAAGGTAAGGGGTTGAAATGGGGCAGTGGCCACAGCGAAGTTAGATCAAAAGAGAGTTTTTCCTCCAACTTTTTTTTAAATGTTCAAACTTACAGAAAACTTGAAAGACTAGTCCAATACCCATACACCCTTCACCTAGTTGCAGCAATGTTGACATTTTGCCACATTTGCTTTCTCTCTAGAAGGGTTGTTTTTAAAACTTTTTTCAAATTGTGAAATATAATGCATATACAGAAAAGTCTATAAAACAAAATGTGTAACTCAATGATCACAAAGCAAAAACCCATGTAACCACCACCAATATCAAGAAATAGAACACTGCTAGCATCCACAAAGCCCCCTTATGCCCCCTCCCTCCCGTCAAAAGGTAAGCACCATCCTGAATTTTCGTGGTAATAACTTCTTGCTTTTCTTTATAGTTTTTCTGCATCATAATAAATTCCTAAACACTATAGTTTAGTTTTCACTTGTTTTTAAGATTTAAGAATGAAATAATACACACAGCAATATTCTTTTATATCTGACTTCTTTAGCTCAATATGTTGTGTGTTTATTTCTTCATTGTATAGTATTCTGTTATAAAAATCTGCCACTATTTATTATTCATTGTGTTGTTTATGGTCATGTTGATTGTTTCCAGTTTTTTTCTTTTATGAATAATGCTGAATGCTGCTGTGAACACGCTTGTATATGTCTCTTGATGCACATGTGCATGTATTTCTATTGGGTATATTCTTAGGAGTAGAATTGCTGAGTCATAGGTATGTGCATATGCGACTTTCTTAGCTAATACCAAAGAGTTTTCCCCGTTAGTTGTACCAATTCACATGCTCGTCAGCAATATATGAGAGTTGCTGCTCCACGTCCTTTTCCTTCTTTTTCTTTTTTAATACTTGCCATTTTAGTGGGTGCATTGCGGTATATCATCATGGTTTTAATTAACATTTCCCTGAATACAGATATTCATTGGCCATATGGATATCCTCTTTTGTGACATGCCTATTGAAGATTTGTGCCCATTTATAAGTGTGGATTGTTGGACTTTTTCATATTGGTTTGTAGGTGTTTTTCGTATGCTAGATATAAATCGTACTATAGTGTATGTGTTGCACATATCTTCTTTCAGTCTGTGCTTTGCCTTTTCATTTTCTTAATGCTATCTCTGCGTGAATAGAAGTTCTTCATTTCAATGTAGTCAACCAATCAATCTTTTCCTGTGTTGTGCTTTTTTGGGCTCTGTTTAGGAATTTTTTATCTACCTCAAGGTAGATACTCTCCTATGTAACCTCCTATAAGTTTTATTGTTCTGCTTTCTATATTTAGGGCTATAATCTACCTGGTGCTGAGTTTTGTATATTGTCTTTCCTTTTTTTAACATATGGATAACTAATCACCCAGCACCATTTATTGAAAGACTGTCCTTTCCCTACTGTTTTGAAGGGCCACCTTTGATATAAATCAGGTGTTTCTGTGGCAGTTCATTTTTGCGCTTTTTGTTCCATTGGTCTGTTTTCTTTCCTTGCACCATTACCATACTGCCTTAATTACTATAGCTTGATAATAACTCTTGATATCTGATAGAGCAATTACTCCTACTTTGTTCTTTTTCAAAAGCATCTTGGATATTATTGGTCCTTTCCATGTCCTTATAAATTTTAGAATCAGCTTATGGTTCTTATGGAGTTTCATAAACAAAACAAAAAGTCTTCTTGGGATTTGGATTGGGATTGCAATGAATCTATAGTCAATAAGGGGTGAATTGACATCTTTAAAATGATTGAGTCTTCTAATCCATGAACGTAGGAAAGCCTTCCCTTTATTTAGTTCTTTAATTTCTATCAATGAAGTTTATAGTTTTCTCTGTAGACATCTTGCACATTTTTTTTTTTTGGTGTGAATTTATTCCTCAGTACTGTATTTGAAACTTCTAAATGTTATCTTTTTAAAAATTTCATTTGTAACTGTTCATTGAGGGTATATAGAAATACAATTTATTTGTATATTGGCCCTTTATCCAGCAATATGCTTAAACTCACTTTTTAATTCTGGTAATCTATCTGTAGATTCTTTTAGATTTTCTATGTATATAACCATATCATGTGTGAATAATGACAGCTTGTTTATTCCTCTTCTTCACTCAAATTATAAAATACCTCCTCTTTCTCTTAATAACTTTAAAATAATGATTAAATCTTTGATTTATCTGGAATTTATTTTTGGTATACAGTATGAGGTATGCTCCAGGCTGATTTTTTCCCACAGATAGATATCCTGATTTTTATGAACAGTTATTGAATAAGCCATCTTTCCCCAATAATTTGAAATGAGACCTTTATATATATTAAATTCCTATGTGTATTTGATTGTATTTTTATAGTTTTCTTCTGTTCACTGATCTCTTTTTTATTTTAGTTATTGTAACCTTAGAATGTTTTAATAACTGATAGGACTTTAAATTTATTTTTAGAGTATTTATTGCTATTTTTATTTATTTTATTCATATGAATTTGAGCATCAGCTTGTCTATTTCCAAAAGAAAATTTTGTTAGGATTTTTATTAGGTTAGCTTTATTTTATTTATTTTTTTTTTTTAAAGATTTTATTTATTCAGCTTTTTCCCCCCAAAGCCCCAGTAGACAGTTGTATGTCATAGGTTCACATCCTTCTAGTTGCTGTACGCGGGACTCGGCCTCGCGTTGGACGGAGAAGTGGTGCCTCCGGGCGCTCCCGGGATCCGAACCCGGGCCGCCAGCATCAGAGCGCGCGCACTTAACCGCCAAGGCACAGAGCCGGCCCTAGGTTAGCTTTAAATTATAGATTCTGTTTTTAATTTTGAGACTTCCGATCCATGGACAGGGGCTGCCTTTCTAATTGTTCAAATCTTTTGTGTTCCTTAGCATTTTAATATAGACTTTGTGCATTTCTTACAATTTATTCCCAGACATTTGTTGATATCATTAATGAAGATATTTACTCCATTATATTTTCAAACTAGTCATTGTTTGTTTTCTTGAAGGTTGCATATTAATTTTTCTATGAGTTAATTTTTTCACCTAACCACCGAACTAAATTCTATTTTAGTCTGTAAGTTATTCAGTTGATTCTCTTTTTTTTCCCAGGTAAGCAATTATATCATCTATAAATAACATACAATTTATTTCCTCCCTTCTACTTTTTATTTCTCTTATTTTTTTCCATTAAGGGGTCTTAAGAGTACATTGGCTGCAAAAGTGGAATCAAGGAAACCTTTTAGGGGTCCAGTATGGTAGTCCAGATACTGAAAGATGGTGGCTTGGGCTAAGAAAGTGGCAACAGAGATGGACAGAAGTGGGTAGACTGGGAATATATTTTAAAGTATGGCAGAGAACAGGCTGATCATATTATGCTAAATATTTGCCAACTTCTTGAGAATTTTAGAATATAAGAATCATAGTTAGAAGCGACCATAAACATAATCAAGCGTGTACTCTAACGCTATGTTTTCACAGATTCACTCCAACTTCCTAGCCACCTCCAGTGATAGAGAACTCAGTACCTCCCATGGCAGTCCATTCCATTTATTCAATTCACTCCACAAACCCTGCTGTTTGTCAGGTACTGTATGGGACCCCCAAGAAACATGGATAATCAAGATTCAGTCTCCTCTCTGGGGAAGCTCAGAAAAAGGGGCAACTCGCTTAGAAAGTCTCTTTTCTGGCAGACTCTGCTCTCAAGTTTCCTGTCTGAATTCTCTTATAGAACAAGGCTGGTCTCTCTTCCTATGCTGCTCACTCCTCAGCTGTTTAGAAAGGTGATCATAGCCTTTTGAGGTTTCTCATCTCCTTTTCCCTGTTGTTTTTTTCACCTGATCTGACACCAACTTGCCTCTTTTTTTTTTTGAGGAAGATTGGCCCTGAGCTAACAAATGTTGCCAATCTTCCTCCTTTTTTCTCCCCAAAGCCCCAGTAGATAGTTGTATATCATAGCTGTACATCCTTCTAGTTGCTCTATGTGGGATGCCACCTCAGCATGGCTCCACGAGCGGGGCGTTGGTCCGCTCCCGGGATCCGAACCAGCAAACCCCGGACTGCCAAAGCGGAGTGCACAAACCCAACCGTTATGCCACCGGGCTGGTGGCCCCCCAAGTTCCCTCTTTGTCCTGCTCCAAATTTGAGAAACTTGAAAACTGTACTTTTGTGTTATTTTTCTGAAGAGTTATTATGTCATTTTTCTACCTTTACTCCATAATTGAATACTTGGGGAATTAATGTTCATTTATTTGTAGTTAGATATCCTTGTTCATATTTTTGGTTTTGGCTTAGTGTTTACCTTTTTTTTTTTTAAGACTGTTTTCAGTAAGTGCTCAGTATATGAAGTGTATAATTAGCTTTGGGAACAAAAGACTAAACAGCCATGCAATCAATTACCTTGTTAGGCTCAGCAAACACGAGCTGGTTACAATGATGAAGGCATTTATTTAATGAGAAGACCGAGAATAAAATAATAACATATATGGAAGGAAGCTAGCAAGTTGATTAGAGTTAAATGTGGAATATAGATACATGATTTCTTCAAGATAGATAATGATATAGGGTCTACTTTTACAAATACTACATAACATCCAGGTCCAAATAATGACGCTTATTTTTTTTTTCCAACAGCCCATTACTCTTCCAAAGTAGTTATGTTAATTATGTGTTCACAACCCCCATCCAATTTAACAGTCTATATATTTAATGAAGATGTTATTTTCTTGAAGAAGCATTTTTGTGTAACGTTTGAATATGGCTATATTTACAGTGTCAAAAGTCTTAATACAATTTGACATGTTTTCCCAAATGAGTTGCAGAGAAATGACAGGGGGTAAAGGAAGAGATTTTCTCTCTGTAGAGAGGGTGACCCTGGTCAATTCAGAATGGAGACAGCTGTGAATTATAATGGGTTCCTCTGAGAATTGTCATATTTAAACTAAACTGATGATACGGTGGCTCAGGTAATAATTCCTGGTGTTTTGCAAGTGTTGTGGGCAGTTTGCTTCCCTGCATGAAGTAAGATGATTATTTCTCCCTAAATCTTTTCTTTAAGCCTAGGTAACTTGGAATAGTGTAAAGAGCATTTGTTTTGCAGTTAGATATGTCTGACATTGAATTTTGATATGAATCAGGACAATCCAATAGTTTTTTATTTTCACATGTTAACTTTTCTAATTTGGTTAATATTTAAATGGATTATAATATTTCCCTAATAAAGTTACTGTGAAATTGAATGAATGCAATGTATATGTGTATATTACTTTCATTTGATCAATTTTCACATATACATATAAATGTATATATAGCTAACAAAAACCCTTACTTAATAGGTATTTAGTAATATTAGAGGCCAAATTCTCTACGACATGTTCCCTTTCTTTTTAATCCATTCATTTGCCTAAATTACTTCTCCCTTTCTTTCGTACCTGAAGTTTATTGGGTCATCAAGTTCTTTTGATTTTGCTTTTGAAAGTCTTTTCAAATTGGTTTCATCATCTCCATTCTTTCTGGTAATGCCTTAGTTCAGAATACTATTGTCTCTTTAGATTATTGCAACAACTTTTTAACTTTTTAACTAATTTATTTCCCTCCCTCCAGTCTTGCCATTTCCTATCTATCATCTTCCACACTGTCCAGAGCTTCTCAAAATACAGTTCTGATTATGAGTCAACTTCTCTTGCCTAAATACTTTTAATGACCAATCTTTATAACACAGATCTTGTCTCTTTCATCTTTCGTCTCTGATGTCAAACGGGGTGTTCTATGTTAACCACCTTCTTATATTGGCTTCTTTAATTTCCTATTATTGGATTAGGTTATGGCAAACTTTCTGAACAAAAAGATCTATAAGTGGCTTTTAAACATGTGATAAAGATGTTCAACTTCACTTAAAATAAAAGATCTGAAAATTAAAACAAAGTAAGATATTATTTTTCATCAGTTTGGCAAAGATCAAAAAGTTTGACAATACATTATTTTGCCTAGGGTATGAGGAAATATTCTCATACATTGTTCATGGGAGTGTAAATCGGTACAATCTTTTTGGAGAACAATTTGACAATATCTATCAAAAATGACCATGACTTTGACCCAGCATCCCATTTATCCTACAGAAATATATATGCAAAGATATATGTGAAGAATATTCATTGCAGCATTGTAACAGCAAAAGATCAGAATAACCGAAATGTATATCAACAGGGTGATGGTTATGTAAATTGCAGTATCCTTAAAATGTAATTCTACAGAGCCATTAAAAAGAATGTTGCAATCTATGTGTACTGATATAGAAAGATCTCCAAAATAAATGAAAAAGCAAAGTGCAGACCAGTATATATAGGATGCTATCATTTGTATGAAATTTTAAAAGATACATATACATATATATTGAGTATTAAAACATCCGTGGAGTGATATACAAAGGATTGAAGACAGTAGTTGCCTCTGAGGACATGCACTAGAGACAAGGGGTGGTAGAGAGATTTATACTTTTTACTCTTCAGTACTGTTTGAATTTTTTTCACCAGGCACATGTTTTATTTTTCAAAAATAACAGAGCAAAGGTTAAGCAAATTATGGCAGATCACCTTGATGATATATGAGTCTGGTACTATGCTACATCTCAAAATAGTCATATGAGATGGCATTGTTTAGCTCCAACTGAGGGGTAAACTGATGATTGATGAGAGTATCTGGCCAAGGTCCCTGTGTCATTAAGAACCAGTAGGGGTATGAGCCCAGGCTTACCTGGCACTAGCACCTTGCAGCCTGCCATGGAAATACCTCAGTTGTGAAAAATAATCCATTATATTCTGAGTATTACTCTGCATATCTGTGCTGTTTCCCCACTAGACTGGAAGCTTCTTGAAAGCAGGAGCCATTCATCACTTTGTCATCTGCCACTATCACAATGACTGGCTCTTGGTAAGTGCTCAATAAAAGCTTATTGATGTGAACAGTTAGATGATTTTCTTTAAGCAACCAGATATTGATGGAGATGTAAATTCTAGAACCTGCCATCTTTTCTAAAAGGTAGACTATTTTGATTTGTGTCTTCATCATACCAAGCAAATTAAGAAGGAAAAAACGAGCTAGTGATGGCAAACACTGCAACCACAGAATTCAAGAGCAAGCTATTTTCTTTGATGTTTGGTTTTTCAGCGTATAAGAGAATAGTTCAAAACGTTCTAAAAACATGTGCCTCTCCACATAGCTGACAGGGGCAAGTGTGAGACTGACCCTGCAGTTTATCTTGTGAAACATTTTATTTGAAGCCTCTTGTTTTTAGGTCCTTTTGGACTGCTCAGAGCAGGGGTTGGCCCCAGCCTATTTGTGCCTGGAGGATTTCTGTCACACATCAGTGAAGAAGCATGTATCCCTACCAGCTCTAATGACCCGCCTGTGAGGTGTGCAAACACTACAATCACTGCAGGGCTTCCAGCCTCTGGAAAACTGTGGTATATAGAGACTTTCCAGAGCAATCAGCAACTCCTAAAAGGCCTTTCTTCAAAGCCAAACTCGAAGTTACTGGAAATTTTACAAAATAGTGCTTAAAGCAATGCTTAGTTACCTGAATCTATATGAAAGATTTCTTATAGAAAGCTTTTATTGGTCTCCCCGAATTTCCCAGCTTTTCTGGAAGTATGAGTCAAGCAATGGAGAACAAGGTGGATGGCGAGTGGTTTGAGTCTATATCAGTTGGGACTTAAACCTTGGGCTTATCAACTTAGAATCTCAGAGAATTCATTTCCTAGCATCACCTGGTCAAAGCAGAAAGGTATAATAACAATAGCACAGACTGAAAACAAACTGACCAGAGTTTGAAACTAGGTTCTGTCAACAACCGGTCATGTGACCTTGGGCACGTTACTTAACCTTTTTGAGGCTCTATGTCCTCATTTTGCAATGTTGTGGTAAGAATTTGACAGATCAGCAGCGCACAGTTCCAGGCACGCAGTATGTGCTCAATTGATTTTGTTGAGCACAACGAGTGAATAACATACTTAAGATGACCGGCATATAGAGGAGTTTAATAAATATTAATTCCCTTCCCACTCTCCACCCTTTTCACTTTCATTTCAGGCTATGTGTTGCCCTTTGGTGGATTTTTCTGCTTCGAGGTTGCTCCCATAGGTCACCAAAACCTATTTTTAACCAGAAAAAAAAGTTAATTAAAGCAAAAAGGGAGACTGCAGTGGAAATGCATTCACTTTAGCTTCCAAGCCCCCAAGGGATGGCCTTGTTTTTCTATTTGTTTGGTCAAGAATAAATCTGTCCAATGTTGTTTAGCAGAGAAAGTTTTAAATTTTAATTTTTAAAACTGTTTATCTATAGCATTGCAAAATGGATTAGAGACAAAGGATAGACAGCAACCATTGCCAAACCAGGCATTAGAATCTTCTTACACTTTCATTATGAAGACACCATGGATCAGAGTTGAGCACGTAGTTTTAACCTCTGACCAACTTAGATTAGAGTACAAACTCTATCACTTACTTTCCTTGTGAGCTTCGGCAATTTACTTAACCAGTCTGAGCCTCAATGTGCTTTCTGTGAAATGTGGCTAATAAGAGTAACCACCTCATGATTTTTGTAAAGGTTAAATTAAATAATTACTATACTTAACCGTGGTACCTGGCACAGGATTCACTCTCAACAAATTATAGCTATTATTATCATCATCTCATTTAATATAACCCCACAAGGTGGCTTATGGTAGAGGTAGAGGTAAGGTAACATTATTGCCTCTATTTAACAGACAAGGAAACAGAGCCTTAGACGATGAATATAAAACTATTTAGCACATCACCAGGCAAATAGTATAAGCTCAAAATATATGAGCTTAAAAAAAGAAAAAAATCAATGGTCCCCAGCCTGTAGATCAGCATCTGTGACTAGAACTTAAAGCCAGGCACTGACCCTTTATACTCTGCGTGCATTTTGTGTAGGAAGAGGAAACGGAAATGACCTATTCTTGTCTGTCTGATCCCATGTGCTAGGAGGGTCTGACCAGAGTCCCCATACAGCTAGTATGTAGGCACTGTAGGTGCTCAGTAAATATTTGTTAATCAATTAAGTGGGGGTAGTGAGCACACAGGGGCTCTGTTCTGGGTCTTCCCCATCAGGAGCTGTACCAGCCTCCATTTCTGACTCAGGCTCCCTCTCTTCGTTGTGACTTCCTTCCTCATTTTAAAGCTTCAGGAAAATCAGCACAGGGTTCCCCTCACTGAAAGGTGAGAAGATGTATGCCTTAAAAAACTTGAGCCTTCCTTGAGCTATCAACCCTGCAAATTTAACCCAAAGTTCAAAAACTGGGGCATTCACACCTGAGAAACTGGGGTAGAATCTTTATTAAAGGTAGGCACTTGAAAGACTGTAACATTGTTGGAGATGAGCAGGACTCATGTTGTTTTGGAAAGGAACAGGTTTAAAGCCTGAATAAATCAATAGTTAAGCTTTGCAGACCTTAAACAAACAGATACCTTTGACTTACAGCAGAAATATAAACATGATCCTAAAAATGCATTCACAAATGATTGTTCTCAGTCACTAGTAAAATAAAGTCCAAATTTGAGAGTCCTTTTGGGGATCATAGTTTGTTCTTTTCCTCTTATGTCTGTGACAGAATAAACATCTAGGAAAGAAATTTGAACATTTAAAAATGAAAGCATGTTTGAATGTCACTTTGTGCATTTCACAGATAGGAACAACAGTATAGAAAGTAGAATGTAAAAGTATATTCTAGCAGCTTTAGAATCAAACAATCTTAGGCTAGAATGCTATAATTCTGGTTCCAATCAATTATAAGTATGTGAGGTTGAGCAAGTCATACACACACACACACACACACACATACACACACACACACACACAGCCATATATATAAATACACACATGCATATGATTATAGGGAAGATTAAATAGAAGGAGACTGTAAACTACTTAGCACAACGGTGCATGGTACACAGAATGTGCTCAGTAAATGGTAGTTTATATTATCAGAGAAAGAAAGGTGAGAGTTAGAGGCCAAATCTCTTGACAATAAGTTCTCATATCCAAGGGCTCAAGTCCTCAGAAGATGGTCCCCAGAAACAGGGTTTTATTGCTATGTTTACAAGGAATTGCCTAGAAGACAGGCAGCTGTGAAGTGAGTAAAGTGTGAGATTTAGGATTAGAAGAACCTAAGCCCCAAGTCTTGACCCTAACATTTTTAAGCAGTGTGAACTTGAACTAATCACCTAGCATCTCTGAGATTTGGGTTCTCCATGTGAAAATAATTCCCAGGATTTTTCTTAGTAACAAGAGAAAATATGTGGATTGGAGAACTTTATAAATTGTGAAGTACTCTTAAAAACACTAGTGAGTCCCTTTGTCTCTGGCCCTGTAACAGTCATGCCTTAAGATAAAGGAGACATGATGCTGTAAGTGAGGTGCCGGGTTTCCCATCAGATGGGCTGCAGAGGTCGCACGACCTCACAGCCACTCTTGTATCAGATACTGAGCCAACAACATTTCCAGATGGAAGAGGACAATGAAGGAGAGCTCTGACACAAGGAAGTTCTACGTCATCTTCCCCATGTCTGTCAAGCAAGGAACCCTTCACCATCTTTCATCCTCATCAGGAAAACTCACCTGCACTCTCAACTTTCTCATAGAAGAAATCCTTCTTACGAAGGATCTAGGAACTTGGAGAAAAAAGGGAGGCTGGAGGAAGAGTGCTCTTGCTCAGCGCTTTCTTTTCAGAATATATTCCTGTGGTGAGAGCAGACTTTTTCCTCTGCATGTGAACGGACACGATTGGCACGTCTCATGAGCTCTTTGTTATAGCAGCAGTGTGGTGTCATGCAAAGAGCTTTAGAGTGACTCAAGGCTTGGCTCAAAGTCCCTATCCTTGAATTATTGTGTGACCTTCAGCTGATGGCTACTTCAACTATGGCTGCTTTTCCAAGCTAACTAAGCAAATCTATGAAGATAGAGGAGACGTTGCTTCTTAGCTCACTCTGTTGCTCTTCAAAGCCACACTTTTAGTTCCCAATTAGATTCCATCTTGAATTGGTCTCCAAATGTTTTTTCCTGAGTTTTTCTAGTCTCCCCTATTGTTGTAAGCTTCAACACTATCTTCTTCATCTGATAATTTACTTCCAAGTCCTGAATCCAGCACACAGTAGGTTCTCAATATGTGCCTGTTAAATGGCTGACTGTAGGAATTAACTTAAAACTCACTGTAAGCTCCTTGAGTGAAGCCCACAAAGTACCCAGCACAATGTAAAGCAAATGCTCAAGAAAAACAAATCAATTAACTCATCTGTTCTGCATTTATCATCTCTTCCTCCTGCTTGATTTGCCTCTTCTCTTCTTTGGGAAGTTGAAATTTCCTGCTGTGTCTTCTGTTTCCCAACTGTCACCAACTGCTGGTACAAACTGTCATCTTCTTGGAGACTTCTGGAATCTCCCCTTGTACGTATGGTTTCCAGATTTTGCAAATAAAAATAAAGGAAACCAAGTTAAATTTGAATTTCAGATAAACAGTGAATAATTTTTTAGTGCAAATGTGTCCCATACAACGGTTGGATCACACCTAGACTAAAATTTCTTTCACTGTTTATCTGAAATTCAAATGTAACTGAGATCTATATTTTATCTGGCAAGCCTACTTAGTGGGTCTCACCCCAAGCACTGACACCAACATGGAAGTTGTCATTACTTCCTTTTAGGCTCTGTGCTCATTAATTAGTCGGTCCCCAAACATGCCCAAGGAGACAGCAACCTGCCTTCTCTTCCTTCAAGCACAGGCCTTGCTCAGAGTCATATGTTGGGGAAGAGTGAATCACAAGTGCTGTAGTTTCCTGCTTGATCTCAAGCTTCCTTCATTCCACCAGTGAGCTGCTCTCTCTCTCTTCTTAGCCAAAGGATAGGTGCTTGTGGATATTCCATCATTGCCCAGAAATTAGAGCATCCAAACACTAAGCTTAGGTTTCCCCTTTTGCGCTGCTCCTGAAACCAGTTCATCCTTCCAAATCTCCCTGCTGCTGTCATGGAAACAGAAACCTCACCTTCTTCTCCAAACACCAGAGACATTTTAACCTCTATCTTTTGTATGTCTCCTGGTGTACTAAGTCACAAATTCCTGGGTTCTTTTTGCTGTTATTTTGTTGTTGTTGTTGTTGTTGTTGTTTTCCCTACAGAAACATTTCTTAGAGCTGCCTCTTCCATTCCACTTCTCCAGCCAGCCCTGCCAATTTAGAATGTCATCACCTGGGGCCTGGATTGCAGCAACAGTGTTCCAGCTCTTCTGGCCCTGTATCTGTGCAACTTCCAGCAAATTTATCCTTATATAGTATTCCTTTCCCACCTGGGATTCCCCTTTGGGAGAAGCTGGCATAAGTCTCTATTTCCTGTTTAACAAATCAATATCAGGTTCCACAGCCCAGCCTTTAAGGCCCAAGCCTATATAGTTTCTTCTCTGTGTCTGCCTTCCGTAGACTGATACAATCCAATTTCTATTTGCCAATCCATAGGCATCATACCTGCTTCTGGCTGCATCAGCCCCATCACTGCATCTGCCATGAATCCCTAAATCCCTTCCTCCTCCTCTGGGTCAATCCACGTCCCTTGCCTCCTTCAAAACCAAGCACATTAGAAGATAACAAAGGCAATCTTGGGGTGGAGAAGGCCTTTCCAAAGAGAAGAAAGCAAAAGAGAAAACGTAAAAGAATTGTTCAATAGGTTTGATTACCAAGAATGAAAAGCTTCTTTATGTCAAAACATCCTATAAACAAAACAAGAGAAACTAGGAAAAATGTTTGCTATGTATAATAGGCAAAGTTAACATTCTTAATATAATTTTACAAATCAGTGAGAAAAAGACATTCCAAAAGAAATGACGAAATGATATTAGTGTGTGACACACACAATGTAGAAGAGCCAAAAACATGAAAAACAATAAAACCTCAGTAGTATTAAAGAATTGCAAATTAAAGTAACAGTGAGCTTCCCTTTCCCTTCATCCAATGGGCATTTTTTAAAAGGATGATGCTCAGTGTTGATGTGAGTGCAAGAACAGGATCTTTCATACATGCTCTAGCAATCCATTTCAGGGTGTTCTTTCTTGTACTTCTTTAAAATAGCATAGATTTGAAAAATCTTATTACTTTTTTACCTTATTAACAGTGTTTTCCAATTTTTCTACAACAAATATGTATCCTTTTTATAATTAACAATATACATAAATGAGTTTTTAAAAATCCTATAAAAATTAAAAGAAAGATGAGGAGGGAGGAGAAGGAAAGTACATTATCTGAACTCAGATAGACCTGGTTTAGGAATCCCTGATTGCCACTAACTAGCTGTGATTAACCTGTCAAGCCTACAATCCTCACCTCAGAGAGCTGTTGTTAAGATTAAAGTAGAAAAAAGGGTGTAACCTGTTACCACAGTACCTGGCACTTTGTAAACATTCAAAGAATGGTGGTGTCTATTATTATTCTGTTGTATCCTCAGCATATAGTTTCAGTGTTCTGCATATAGTAGGTGCTAGGTTAAAATACCTGACTGATGGTCTGATTTTTTTATCTGTACCTTTAATATTCTTCTCTACTGACGCCATTCTCTCTCCTTTTCCTTTCCTCCTGCCTCTTCCACATCTGTCCTATCCATCCCCCTTCTCCTTCTCATTACACTCCCTGTTTTATGAAACAATCTTTCACAAGTACTCTGAACAACATTTTTCAAAACCCAACTCCAAACGCCACTGATTTGTCAGCCTTACCTGAAGGTCAGCAGCAATGACAATGTGTCTCAGTCTTCTCTTCACTCTCGCTCTTTATTTTATTACCACCTGGCTTGAAACTCATCTGTCCTGGGGGTGCCTCCTATGCCTGACAGGCCTGAGCCTGTTCGTGTGGGTGCTTCCTTGTAGCCTACGACATGTTTGCTGACTTTTTCTTTCCTCCAGGTAGAAGCTAATTCTATGTTTCTTCCGATGCTTCCTGCATGTTTGTGTTCATCAGTCTAGCAAATGAAGTTTATAGTCTTTACTAGTCAGCAAAATATCTTCCTTTTCCTTCCCCTTCTTTCCCCCTTTCGTCCCTTCTATTCCTTTACCCTCCCCCCGGGAGTATAATTATTAATTATTCTTTTCTTTTTCTCTGACATAAATTTGTATTTGCTTTGGGCAAATAGGATGAATGCTTTTGTGTCCATAATCCATAGGCATAACATTGAGTATATGTCCTTGTATTTTCAGAAACATACACTAAATACTTTAGGGCAACCGATAAGAGGTAATAACAACAGCAGGATGTGATCATGCAGCAAGCGCTGGGTTTTCCCTTCCATATCCTCATCACTATTAAGGCATATGATTATGGGGTTTATCATTAGACCAGATTTTAGTTCTGTCTCCAATACTATACAGTCTTAGGCAATTCCCCTATCCTCTCTGAGCTTTAGCTCCTTTATCTGTAAAAAGATAACATCTATCTCAAAAGGTAGGAATTAAATGTGTGGAAAGCATGTAAGACACAGTCTAACACAGAGTAGGTATAGGGACACTCTCTACCACAAAAGGAAATGTGAATTCCCCTTTCCCTTTCCAAGATTCATTATTCCGGGGAGATTTATAATCCAGTGGAAAAAAGCAAGATCTACATAGACGAAGTAAACATTAAACACAATCGAAATGAACTTAGCAAACACATAGCACTTGCTATGTGCCAGACACTTTACTAAAAGCACTTTGCAAACATCACCCATTTAATCCTCGTAAGAGGACTATTATAACCCCAATGTTAAGATGAATAAACTGACATCTCTACAGGTCCCACAGTTAGTAAGAGGTGGAGCGCAGGCAGTCTGGTACCGGTGTCCACACTCATAACTGCTGCATCGTACTCATTCATGCCTTGCATGTAGTAGGAACTGAAGAAATATCTTAAAGTCTCTCTTCTAATCCCTTTGACCAAAGCAAAGAGAATCACCACACATTCTCAGAAAAGCACCCGTTATCTATTCTTCAATCAAAAGAGTTGGCTGCTTTGCACAGAGGCTAAAACTCCAGACTAGTCTGGTGCAAAGGAGCCAGGGGAAAACTGGAGTACCTTATACTGTCAAGGGTCTGGTTCCCCTAGGGCTAGTGACTCTGTAATAAGAAATATCCCAGAATGTGAAGAGGATGACATTTTTAAATGTCCCTTTGGACTCCGCAGTCTCTTTCAGAGAGACATCATTTGGCAAGCCCCTTTTATATTGTTTTTCTCATTTAATTCACGTACCTAGCTTATGAAGTATTACTTATAGATCTAATTTATACTAATGGAGAAATTGGGGCTCATAGATTTTCAGTTCCCCAAGGTTAGCCTAGCCAGGAAGTGATTTAAGATTTGAACTTTGACTGTCCAAAGCCGCTGATGTTTCCATTATCCTACTCATAGAGATGGTGATACCTATAAGGCTTGGCTGGGAATCTTTGCCTTATCACGACTGGAATCACTCACCTGTGGACTCAGAATTCTGACTACTTGTGTGAACCCTGGTATACTGTGAAAGAGTGTGAATCTGTCCTTAGAAACATTTGGAAGCACTCTGTGTTCTCAGTCAACAAGGAAGGGGTAACTAGCAATAACATTTTCTCTTAAAACAGAACATTTAGAATACATTTTCAGGATGCTAAGTTAGTAGCTCCGATTTAAGGCCATGATAAGGGGCAGAGAACATTTTGTTCTAGCCAGTCTGTGGCTCTATCCACCAAATTAATGATACCAAAATACTTTGAAGGTTCAGACTGCTATCGAGAGACTAACTGTAAAAGCCCTGACTTTGATTGTATTTAAGCTTGATTCAATAATGTTAATATCTCATCTTGCTGGGGAGGTTTTGCTGTGAGTGTCTCATTAAGACATTCGAGGATGTGGCCAGGAATATGGTTAACACCTCTGATGTTGATAGTTCTTATTGAAATCATTATGGACATCGACTTTTCTTGAAGTAAACAATGTAACCAGTAGAAGTTCCACAAATTTATATTTTTAAGCAGAACCTACACTCTATTCGAAAAGAAACTCCAAAATAATTCCATCACAAGGCATACTTTTAATGAGAAGATTATCTAGTTCCAAGGTGATGATCAAGTTCTTGTATACAAGAACAAATGAATTCTGAAATCTCATTAATGTAGACATCACCTGTTTAGACTTGGCGATAATTTTGACTGGATTTAGGGTAAATTTACCTTAGCTTAGTAAACCCTTTTTTCTTGAGATTAACTCACAGTGTGAGGTTCCTGGATACAGTGAGGGGATCTGTGAAAGCAGTAATGGAGGTTTCAGAACAATTTTCAACCTCAAGCGGGCCTCCTCAGGCTAGCTTCCATCTCAACTTTGGGGTTGTAATGATCAACTCAGTGTGAAAGACCAGCTCTGAAGGGCAGTCAAGATGTTCTTGACTATTTAAAAATAATGAAATAAATAATTATTATGAATTAACATGGTTTGGTTACCAAAATTTTTCAAAATTTGGGATACATGATGGTAGAAGGTGAGGTGTAGGTGTACAAAAAAAGGTCTTTGATGGTGAAATGTTTGAGAATTACCATCCCAGAGTATAAATTCATAAAATCATCAAGACCACAGTGGGATATTAAAAATATAGTATAGTTTTATGCATATTATGAAAAGAATTGGATGGAAATAACTGAAATGTAACAGTGGTTATTTTGGTTTGTAGTCTATGGGCAATTAATCATTTTCTTCTTTTCTGTATTTTCCAAATTGTATTTAATGAGTGTGCATTAATTTATAATTGTAACTACATAAAACTTTTGCAATTAAAAAGGTAGATCGTGAGGCTGGCCTGGTAGCATAGTGAAGTTCACATGCTCTGCTTCAGCAGCCCAGGGTTCACAGGTTCAGATCCTGGGCGTGGACCTATGCACCGCTTATCAAGCCATGCTGTGGCAGGCATCCCACATATAAAGTAGAGGAAGATGGGCACAGATGTTAGCCCAGGGCGAATCTTCCTCAGCAAAAAGAGGAGGATGGGCAACAGATGCTAGCTCAGGGCTAACATTCCTCACCAAAAAAAAAAAAACAAAAAAACTTAGATTATGATTTCTAAGCAAGTATTTTAGAAAACACTAACCTATACATTTTTATGTATTATTCTTATCAGTTTCATTTAATCAAGGTCCTTAACACCTCTACCTTTTCCCTATGTCACCCAGTTCAGACCTACTCACCTCATTTAAAGCTTTTAGGTCAATGACGGAATGACTTATTGGGACCTTAGTCTTGACATTGGCTTGCAAATTTCAGAAAATAATGTCAAGCCTGTCAATTGATTGGGAGTAATCTAAAAGGGGATAGACCAAAAGCATACCCCAAGACAGGGCTACAGATTCTTCTCAAGAAGTAACTCTAAGTTTGCTGAAGTATCCAAGGGAATGAGTCAATTAAACCTCCAAACTCTATGCTGGGATATAGCCAAAAACTATTCTTCCAGCGCATAGCCTGGGAAACTTATTTTTAACAAAAATAAAGTATTGGTTTTTATTTTCCTTTTGAAAAAAGCCATACATGGTCAATGTAGAAAAAAAGTAGAAAACAAAACACAGCTATAAAGCAAAATAATAAGAAAAAGTCACCTCAGATAAGTTTTTCTTCCTATTTGGGATACTCTTTTAAAATATAGATTCAAGGGTTTTACCCTCAATCAACTGAATCGGAATATCTGGGGTGGAATCTAGAAATCTGCATTTTTGTCCAACATGCCAGCTGAACTACTATCCAAGCGAAGACTGGTTAACGTGTAGCCCATCTTGGGCAAAGTGCCTGTAGGGTGTTGAACTCAAGATAAATTGATTGCAAAATGTACACCCAGGTTCCTGATGAGTTATCTTGATATCTAAGGTAAGTTAGCTTTACACTCTCTTATTTTTTTTCTCATTTTAATCTAATAGCTTCTTTTTAGATATTTTGGCTCAATATACCTATGGAAGCCATGTGAATAAAAATCGAGACATCTCATATGGATTCTGTTCTTCTTCTTCTTCTTCTTCTTCTTCTTATTATTATTATTATTATTATTACCACAACTACTACTCTTATTTTGATTTGGCAATGTATGTTAAAAGTCTTACAGTAGTATAAAATTAAGTTATGTTAATTTATGGAAAAGAATGAGATGGAAACAATCCTGGCAAATTTTGGACAAATGGTTTCTAACACTATGTAATAAGTTGAAGTATCCTTAGACAGAGGAAGGTCATAGAGTGAAGCTAATAACAAGGATAAAGCAAATATGTAAATACCAGTAAAATAAAATGTAAAACAGTATAAGTGTCAAAAGAGAAACACAAAGCACATGGAAAGGTGCTCCACATTGTATGTCATCAGGAAAATGCAAATTGAAACAATGAGATTCCACAATACACCTATTGGAATGGCCAAATCCAGAACACTGATAACACTAAATGCTGTTGAGGATGTAGAGCAACAGGAACTCCACTGCAGAATTCAAAAAGGTACAGCCACTTTGGAAGACAGTTTGACAGTTTCTTAAAAAACTAAACATACTCTTACCATATGATCCAACAATCACATTCCTTGGTATTTACTCAAAGGAGTTGAAAACTTATGTCCTCACAAAAACCTGTACATGGATGTTTATAGCAGTTTTATTCATAATTGCCAAATGTTGGAAACAACCAAGATGTCCTTCAGTAGGCGAATGGATAAATAAACTGTGGTACATCCAGATAATGGAATATTATTGAATGTTAAAAAGAAATGAGCTATCAAGCCATGAAAAGACATGGAGGAACCTTAAATGCATATTACTAAGTGAAACAAACCAGTCTGAAAAGGCTATATACTATAAGATTCCAACTATACGATTCTGGAAAAGGCAAATCTACAGAGACAGTAAAAAGCTCAGTTGCTGGCAGAGGTTAAGGGAAAGGGAGGGATGAGTAGGCGAAACACAGAGGATTTTTAGGGCAGTGAAACTACTTTGTATGATACTGTATTGGTGGATACATGTCATTATACATTTGTCCAAACCCACAGTATATACAACACCAAGAGTGAACCCTAACGTGAACTATGGACTTTGGATGATAATGACGTGTCAATGTAGGTTCACCAATTGGAGGAAATGTACTACTCTGGTGGAGGATGTTGTTAATGTAGGAGGCTGTGCATGTGTAGGGGCGGGGGGTATACAGGAAATCTCCGTACTTTCTTCTCAGTTTTGCTGTGAACCTCAAACTGCTCTGGAAAATAAAGTCTATTTTAAATAATGAGAGAGAGATACAAATAACATGATATAGGGCTTCAAAAAAGAGAGAATTCTGTTAATTATGCATGCATGCATGCGTGCATTCATTCAACAGACATTTATTGAGCACCTATTATCTACCGGATACTGTGCTAATAAAGAGAGGAATGTCTGGGGGAGGTTTTTTTTTTTTTTAATTGAAGTATAATTGACATATAGCAATGGAAATTTTAAACTTAACATTATTGTTTGCCAATAATTTCTTCCAGGACTTCAAAGTCTATCTGTCCAGACCTGATAGGAACTAGATGTGTTGTAATTACAGAATTTTGCATCAAACGATAGTTTCATGAAGGATGGAGGGAAAAAAACAGACATTTCTTGAGTGCCTACTAAATGCTAAGCATTGTGATACCAGCTTTAAAAACTTTATCTCGCTTAATCCTTACAACCTCCAGAGAGGTAGGTGTTTTTATCCCTAATGTACAGATGAGGAAACTGAGAAGTAGGAGTTGAAGTAACTTGCCTGAAGTCACACACAATATGATTAGGACTGTATTGAAACTAATTCTACTAATTGCATTCTGAGTACATTAATACTGAAGTTTTAATGGTGGTGTTTCTATAGAAACAAATAGTTATGATCTCAGGATTTAAAAAATTTTTTTAATCAATTTATTGTTTTTTAGGAAAAATAAACAAATTTGTGGTGGAAGCTGTAGCTACTAATGCATAGTCTGCCCACAAAATCCAACCACAAAAGAGAAAACTCTTAGAAAGGCTCAATCCTTGCTTAACATTCAAGCTTTTTCTCCTAGAATTTGTGGGTACCCCATATGCCTTGATGCTCATCTGATAGATATTGTGTCTGGGTTGACTGTCCTGTTTCCAGGTTTATTTGTTGAATTGATCATCAGTGTCTGCAGCAGAGAACATCAAGATAATGATTATTAAGATTGAGGAAGTATTTATGTTTTCTTTTATTAGCAGACCCCTGGAATTAAGATAGCCCAAAGAAAGAGAGCAGCAGAACCCTCCAGTTAATAGCAGATTAGGAATAAAATGGTAGGTGCAAAATGGATGACTAAAATTCTGAAATTACCCATATTTGAAGAGTGCTAATCTGTAAAATGAATTTGCGTCATTATACATGAGCTCTGTATATTTCAGATTTTGTGAATTTCTGTGAGCTTGGACTATTCCTATTCTCAGGGTAGAAATAGGTTGAAGTGGGAGCACACCCCTTAAGGATAGTTTCCAAGTTAGAGAGTGCTAGATCAAGAGGTTAGAAGCGATCTAGTGAAGCACTGTCTGTTGGAAAGTTGGAACCTTCATTGGGAAGTGTCAAAATAGCATGATTAGGAGCAGGCAGGGAGAAGGCCTAAGGAGCAAGAGAAAGAATAGAGGAGGAAGACCTGCGAGAGAGAAATAGGACTGGATGCAAAACTCGAGGTGGAAAGGAGTCTGGTGTTTCCAGACCTGTCCCTGTGGCCGAGATTGCCACTGCCTCTTGTGTTCAATGTTTTCTGTTTGCTGCCTAGATCCACTCTTCAATTTCCTTCCCTACTCTATGCCTCAAGCTTCAGTGCCTTCCAGCTTTCAGTTAGGGTAGGATAAAGGAAAGCCCTGGCCTGAGAGTGGAGGGAGGGTAGGGTATTTATTGCCTTGGCTTCCTCCCTGCAAGGCCACTTCTGGCTGGCTGAGTCCCTCAACAAAAGTCACAGTTCCTCCAAGGCCATCAAATCTACAGATCCCTCTCTCCTTTTGGGTTCTGAGACTCCTCACTCCCTTGTCCCTCTGGATCTTGGGTTGGTAACAACATGGCTGCTATAAGCCCCCAGGTCACTGCACTGTGCCTTGTGGAACCCTGATCTTCACCTTTATAATAGTTCCTTTGTAAATAAACCTTCCTGAATTTAACGAGTACCAACTGTTTCCTGTTGAGATCTTGACTATTACACTTCCTATTCATTTCCCCCTTCTTTGGAAGCAGAATGCTCATTTTTACCTGAGTCTATTGCTACCCAGCTAAAAAACTATTTTTCAAGTCTTCCTTGTAGCTAGGCAGGGCCACAGTAACTAGAAATGATACATGATTCTTCTTATATCTCTTTAAAAGGAAGAGTATCTATCTTGGAAAATGAGAATTAGAGCCACACCCTAGAGATGGTGGAATAGAATGTTAGAAGGGGCCTGAGTCTCTGACAACTTGGTAACTTGCCATAACAGCCCTGAACTACCTATATCTTTTGCATGAGAAATAAACTCTATATTGTGTAAGTCGCTGTTATATTGGCTTTTTATGTTATGTGCAGCCAAACAAATCCTAAATAATGTATTTCTGGAACTGAGATTCTATGCTATGGTAGCTACCTGTTTACATAACGCTTATTACCCCCTAATGTATTTTTTTTATTACCTGTTTCTTCCCACTAGAATGTAGGCTCCTTAAGGGCAGGGACTTTGCCTATTTTGTTGTATTCCCAGCCCCTAGAACAGAGTTCACCACATAGTAGGGGCTCAATAAATATTTGCTAAATGAATGAATGGTATCTGGTGCAAACTGCAGAGGTGGGCACTGCTGATTAAAGGGGTGACTCCAGGAAGTGTAACTAGAATTCATTAGTGTATATTGATAACACTGAAGCCGTACTGTTTCACACCTCCATTCCTTTGCACAAGCTGTTCATTCTGTCAGGAATGCCTCTTCCCCTTGTCCACCAGTTGCACTCCTACTTACAACTCAAGTTTTCACTTAATCACCACTTTCTCTTGGACACTGTCCTCCAGTTACCACAAGTGGAGTTAATCTTTCTTTGTTCAACTCTATTTCCAAATCTTAGTTGAATTATAGCACACTGCATTGCAATTGATTGTTCACATGTGTGCCTCCTCGTCGGGACTCTGGGACCTTGAGGGCAAAGTCTATGACTTATTTATCTCTGTATTCCCAGCATTTATCCTAATTCCAGGCTCATGGGTGGCTCAGTATATATTTGCTGAGTTATTAGCAAGATGACAGATCTGAGGCTGTGATTTGATTCTGCTAGTGGGAATAAAAACCATAAAGATACTTTTAGATTTTTTAGTAGAAGAAAAATACTGTACTGGACCGGGTGAAGGAAAACCTGGATTCTGGTTCCAATCCTGGAACTTCCTACCCAGTGACCTCTTTGAATATTTTTAGCCTCTTTGAACATCTAAACTCTCATCTATAAACCGAGATATAATGTCCTCTCAGGGCTGTTGTGAGCATCAAGTCAGCGATTGTGGCTGAAAGTTTTTTTTTTTTTTTTTTTTTTTTTTAAGATTTTATTTATTTTATTTTTCCCCCCAAAGCCCCAGTGGATAGTTGTGTGTCGTAGCTGCACATCCTTCTAGTTGCTGTATGTGGGACTCGGCCTCAGGATGAACGGAGAAGTGGTGCCTCGATGAGCACCCGGGATCCGAACCCGGGCCACCAGCATCGCAGCGCACGCACTTAACCACCAAGCCACAGGGCTGGCCCTGAAAGTTTTTTTAATTTTTTTTATTTCTTATTTTTTTGGTGAGGAAGATCAGCCCTGAGCTAACATCCATGCTAATCCTCCTCTTTTTTGCTGAGGAAGACCGGCTCTGAGCTAACATCTATTGCCCATCCTCCTCCTTTTTTTTTTTTTTTTTTCCCCAAAGCCCCAGTAGATAGTTGTATGGCATAGCTGCACATCCTTCTAGTTGCTGTATGTGGGACGCGGCCTCATGGCCGGAGAAGCAGTGCCTCGGTCCACGCCCGGGATCCGAACCCGGGCCGCCAGTAGCGGAGCACGTGCACTTCACCGCTAAGCCACCGGGCCAGCCCTGAAAGTTTTTTTTAAATAAACTGGTAAGCTTCAGGCAAGAACAAACTTAAAACTGCCCAAGTACAGAGTTTGTCCTTTTTAAGACAACAATAATCCCTAGAATATTCTCCTCCCAGTCCTCTAGGCAAAAAGATAACTATGCTGTAGTTTAGGTCTCTTCTCCCTGTTCTCAGTCTTTGAAAGAGCTTCCGTGAGCTAGGGCAGCTTTCAAATTTTGAGGCCTGTCATCTTGAATCAATCTCTCTCAGATGTAGCTAGTCCTAAGGATACATATATTTCATTTAGGATTAATGTTTATGACAAGGCCTTTCCTTGCCCCCTGCAAATTCAACACTAAATAGCAGCCAAAATCTGAGGCCTCCTTATGCTTGAAATGTGGGCTAAATGGCTCTGTAAAAGATCCCTCCCCTCGGCCTCTCAAAAGGGGAGGACCTCTTCTTAGTAGGAATAAGAAACAGTATAACACTTATTTTGTTTTTCTCTTATGCTTTGAGCCTCGCCTTGATTTGCTGTAGCAGTCTAAAGAACTTAGCAACTCAGTAGATGAGAGGGAGTCATTATGCTTCAGTGGGAAGGATGGAAGAAGGGGCAGGGAGGAGATTACAATGAAAGAAGTGCCTTGTAATTGGCTACCCTTAGTGCTCAGTGATGTTTTCATGTCCTCACCTAGAGCTATACTTAGGATCAAATGGAAGATGGGATCATTAACTCAGCCCTGGAATGCAGTCCAGCAGCACAAATGAGGTGATTGCTACAGTCTGATTCCTCTGGGCTGGCTGCTCACAGAGGGTCTGGGTTGTTGGGAGATCATGAGCATTATGCAAATTTCTCCAGTGTTCCCGCTGCTTCTGTTTTCATGATAATTTTAACTACCTTTTCCCGTTTTCCCTTACTGTGTCTATAATTTCAGGTTAGTTTTCTGGACTGAAACGTCTTCCTTTCCAGGTCATAGGTGCCCCCATGAACATTGGAACAGCTATGGCATTCCATTTTTCAGACTTATACTCCGTTCAAACTATTTCCACCACACTTGCCATAGTTAATCTTCCTTCCTCAGCTTTGCCTTCACTATTGCCACCACCCAGAATGCTCTACCCTTGTTAATCTTAAATTCTTCCCAGCTCTCAAGAGCCATCTCAATTTAATTCAACTTTTCTCAAACTCCTACTATCTATTGCGTAGTAGGCATTGTGTTAGACTGTGGGGACACAAAGGTTAATGGAAGAAGAATTTGGATCCTGACCTCAGGGAGCCCACATTCTTGGAGGGAAGGAAGGCAGGAAAACTAATTGAATACAATGGGATCAGAAGATCACTTAGCAGTATGAGAAATGCACATGCCTGGAAGAGGTTAGGGTAAATTATATATTTTCTATGAGGCTATTTTGAACCACTTAAGCCCACATTTATGTGTATTTTCTGGGAACTCATTATACTTGGAGTCACTTAGTTTAGTTCGTGTTATTTTTGTGTCACAACCTGATTTAAGCCTCTTAAGTTGAAGAATCATATTCTTCTGTATCCCACCCATGGCACATAACATTCAATAATACTTATTTGGCTTAATAGTTGGTTGCTTGATTTGGGGTAGAATGGGATTGGGGAAAGAGCTTGGATTGGGGAATCAAGCAGCACTGGGTTCTAATTTTAGCAATGGCATTTGTTAGTGGTGGCCTTTGGCAAGACATTTAACTTCTCTGAGCTTCAGTTCTTCTTAAAATGGAGATAAGAACATCTTCCTCTCAAGTTGTTATGATTTAATTAGAGAAGTGAAGTGTCTGGCTTTAAAGTAAAATTCTCTTTCTTCTTCCTCCTCCTCTGTCTGAGAGAACTTCTGGGAAAGATATGATCCTTTGCGTCTCTTCACAGCTAAAGTGACCGTATTTTTAAAAATGAAAAATATGTACACAAGCTTTGAAATTTTTTTTCCAATTTGTGAGTTTATTCATATGAAAAGTTTTGCATGAGCATAAAAATTAAACCACATCTAGTAGATTGTAAGCTCCATGAGGACAAGGATCATGTCTGTCTTGTTCAGTATGGTAGCTGTGCTTATCTCATAATAGGTATTCAATAAAAATCTGAGGAAGGAATGAATAAATTGATAATAAATTTATATAAAAAGAAATATAACAACTCACAAAAATCGGTTTAAAATATATGGATATTTGAAATTTGGACTGTCTCAAAAAACTCAGGTCAAATCTCTATACCTCTGACCCCAATCTGACTGCCTGTGGCATAGCCCACAAGCCTAGTGGAGTTTGATTCAGGGTGACTGACAGGATTTCATACCGAAGCAGTTGCTCCTGACAGCTCAGTGGCACAGCGGCAAGCAGAGCAGGTGCAGAAAGGGCAGTTTCACACAGAGTAAAAGTCTAAAAATGCCTCAAAATATTGATTTTGAGAAGAATAGGAAGAGTCACACCCATCTAGCCAACTATTCTCTGAAAAAAAATGAGGCTTTTGACCAGTCAAGGGTGAGGTAGGGGACAGATAGCACCACATCCCTGTACTATTTTCTAGTTTCAAAACACTTTTATACACATTCTATCATTTGATCTCTACAACAACTGTGTAGATAAAGTAATTCAATTTAATAAACATTTGAGCATCTTCTAGGTCCAAGGTACTGTGCTTAGTACCATAGGACATAAATATAAATAAGTCATTGTTCTCTCTTTACAGTAATAATAATAATTATCATTTATTGGGTTCTTAGTACTTGCCAACCACTAAGTTGTTTTTTAAATGGATCACTTCATTAATCCTCAAATAACCTGTGAAATTGGTACTTTTTTTGTGCTTGTTTTAGACATAAAGACACTTAGAGATGTTAATAACTTGTCAAGGTCACATAGTTAACAAGTAAGATTAACTAGTAAGTTAATAAGTAAGATGTAGGACTCTAACCTGGGTTTACCTGGCTCCAAAGCCCCTGTTCTCTTAACAAGCTACTAAAAGATCCTAGTAAATAATTTAGCTAACAATTGCTCACTGCTAGAAATGTGTCTCAAATCCTATATGAAATTAAATAGGATATATGTTAAAAAATTAAAAATTTTAAATGGTCCTTGCTAAATAGGCACCAACTTTTTTGGAAAGCTATTTGGCATTATAAATCAAAATTTAAAATGCTTAACACTTGAGCCAGGGATTCTATTTTAGTAATTATCAAATGAATCTAAGTAAGCAAATATATGATAATGTTTTAGATTGGGTTCTTCCTGAAACAGTCCCTGGGACAAGGATTTGAATGTAAGTGGTTTATTTGGTCAGTGACCCAGAATCACTGGTGAGGAAGTGAGAGAGGGAAGGGAAGGCAGCCAAAACAGGGTGCAAGATTAATTAACAGGTTACTACTCTGGGCAACTGAGGCTCAATCCTACTCAAGGGGACTATATAGAATTTGTCTCAGATGTGTTTTACCCAAGGAAGTTGGGGTAGCTATCCACAAATTCCCATCCATCATTAGATGGTGGGCTGCTGGGTTGTTAACGCCCTGCCCATGTGTAGACCAAGCTCTCTCCTCCCACTGAGAAAGCCTAAAGCAGAGTCACAGGTGCTTGAAGTGGAAAGACATCCCCAAGTGTAAGGAAACAGTGAGGGCCAAGGGAATATCCGGGGCACCAACAGCGTCTGTTATAGCATATTAATAACATATAAAAGTCTTAACTGAGTCATTATGTATAATAGCAAAACACTATAAACAACCTAAATATACTTTAGAGGGGATGAACAACCCCTTATGTTTGCCTAACAATCATATGACAAGGAGATATGATTTCTGTTAAGATTTTTTAAAGACTTAAAACCAGGGGTCCTTAACCTAGTCTGGAGGGTCAGGAGGACTCTTTATAAAAGTATGAGTCAGTCATTGTGTATGTTGGGAGGAGGGGATGCTGAGGGCAACAATCCAAGCAGAGGGAATGGCATTGCTAAAGCCCTGAGAGAAGAAGAGACTTGGAGCTTTGCTTATGTGGCTGGAATATAGAGAACCAGGGCAGACTAGCTTCCTGAGGCTCAGGGGTAGGCAAGGCCCAGAGTAAATGGGACCTTGCAGGATTTGGGACTTGATCCTAGGGGCAATAGGAAGCCATGGAAGGGTTTAAGGTTTTGCGGCACATGTTTAGAATGACGGCTCTGGCTCAGACTAGAGAACACAGGAACCTGCACGACACTGCTTTGCCTCTAAGTTCTTTGGCAAAGTGAAGAATGTGGGCTGTCAAGAATGTATTCCAAGTTTTCTAACAGTCTGATTGTTGTTACATTTATTTATTTATTTACTTTTTTGTTTATTGCAGTAACATTGGTTTATAACATTGTATAAGTTTCAGGTGTACATCATTATACTTCTATTTCTGAATAGATTACATCATGTTCACCAGCCAAATACTAACTACAACCCATCGCCACACACTTGTGCCAAATTATCCCTTTCACCCTCCTCCCTCCCCCCTTCCCCTCTGGTAACCACCAATCCAATCTCTGTCTCTATGTGTTTGTTTGTTGTTGTTATTATCTACTACTTAATGAGGGAAATCATACGGTATTTGACCTTCTCCCTCTGACTTATTTCACTTTGCATAATACCCTCAATGTCCATCCATGTTGTCACAAATGGCTGGATTTCATCGTTTCTTATGGCTGAGTAGTATTCCATTGTGTATATATACCACATCTTCTTTATCCATTCGTCCCTTGATGGGCACTTAGGTTGCTTCCAAGTCTTGGCTATTGTGAATAATGCTGCAATGAACACAGGGGTGCATGTATCTTTACACATTGGTGTTTTCAAGTTCTTTGGATAAATACCCAACAGTGGAATAGCTGGATCATATGGTAGTTCTATCCTTGATTTTTTGAGGAATCTCCATACTGTTTTCCATAGTGGCTGCACCAGTTTGCACTCCCACCAGCAGTGTATGAGAGTTCCCTTCTCTCCACATCCTCTCCAACACATGTTGTTTCCTGTCTTGTTAATTATAGCCATTCTGACAGGCATGAGGTGATATCTCATTGTAGTTTTGATTTGCATTTCCCTGATAGTTAATGACGTTGAACATCTTTTCATGTGTCTGTTGGCCATCTGTATATCTTCTTTGGAGAAATGTCTGTTCAGGTCTTTTGCCCATTTTTTAATTGGGTTGTTAGTTTTTTTGTTGTTGAGATGCATGAGTTCTTTACATATTTTGGAGATTAACCTCTTATCCCATGTATGGTTTGCAAATATCTTTTCCCAATTGTTAGGTTGTCTTTTCGTTTTGTTGATGGTTTCCTTTGCTTTGCAGAAGCTTTTTAGTTTAATGTAGTCCCATTTGTTTATTTTTTCTATTGTTTCTCTTGCCCGGTCAGACATGGTGCTTGAAAAGATGTTGCTAAGACCGATGTCGAAGAGCGTACTGCTTATGTTTTCTTCTAAAAGTTTCATAGTTTTAGGTCTTACATTCAAGTCTTTAATCCATTTTGAGTTAATTTTTGTGTATGGTGTAAGGAAAGGGTCTACTTTCACTTTTTTGCATGTGGCTATCCAGTTTTCCCAACACCATTTGTTGAAGAGACTTTCTTTTCTCCATTGTATGTTCTTGGCTCCTTTGTCGAAGATTAGCTGTCCATAGATGTGTGGGTTGATTGTTGTTATATTTAAACAAAACAGTGATATATTCATTTCAAATAATCAGAGATACTTTTAATTTTATTACCTAACCTAATTCAACAAAGGACTTTGTTAATATGAATTTTTAACTGTCCAAGAGTGGCTTTGTATATAGAAAAGACTTTTCATTGATATTGGAGTTTTTAAAAATTAATATTCAATATATTAAGATGACAATTGAAGAAACTTAATTTTCATTATAACTTTGAGTTAAAATAATAAATTTGGTTAATTAATTTATATACCTAGAAAATGTTAAAAATTGCCTAATTACTGGTCAATCAACTCCGCTTGAGTAAACAAATCTTCATCAGATAATTAATGCTATTTCCAACTTAGTTAATTGCATTTTTTTAAACCTTTAAGGTGCATTTATAAATTCAATACATTCTATTTTTATAACCACTTTAAATACTTGACCTCATAAACAAAACCTTTCCCAGTTCTTGATTTCTTTTAAATATTGCAATACTGTTTATGAACAGTAAAATTATTTTAAAAGTCTAAAATTAAGTAATCAATTGCACATTTTTGTTTGGAAATTGTAAGGTTATGTGTCAAAGTCTCTGAAATGCTAGATTCTCTAAAATTATAAATAGTACTTTTTAAAAGTGACTTGCCCAAATTGATGTAATTTTCAATTTATTTAAATAATACCACTCATCTCAAAACAATGAGAGTTCTTTGAGAATATCATAAAAGATATAAAGTAGATTATCTGAGGCATAATGTTACAATTCTAGTTCAGAGGCAGATGTTCTTAGAGAAGGCTCTGGCTGTGGATTCCTTTGATTTGTAACAGGGAGAGTAAAACCATTTCAAGGATGGTACAATAAAACCATGTGAAATGTCTTGCAATCAGAATTTTTCTTTGATTTAAAATGAAGTGAATAAATAGAAAAATGAAGTGAATAAATGAAAACTCTGGCTCCTCCAAGATCACAGGGCAGCTGATTTTTCTGTATTAGTCTGTAAATGTCAAAACAATTTAAAAATAAATACGGTTATTTGTTTGACGGTAATAGAACTCTCCCCGAAATGTTCTAGATGGTGAAGCTGTATACGAGGTCATGAGTCCAAAACAGGGTGCATTTACAGACTTCTGGCAAAGGGTAAAATATGCATTAACATAAAAAATAAAACAAATCCTCTGAGAAAATGGTTTACTTAAGAGCTAGAATGTTAATGTGTTGCTAATGAGATCAAGATGTTTCTCAGGTCTTTATCAGCTATACCAAATGATCTCACATATCGAGTCAAGGTGACTAGGAAATAATGGCCAGAAATTTACTGAGCCACCTTTATTTTTTTCAGTGAAGAAGATTAGTCCTGAGCTAACATCTGTTGCCAATCCTCCTCTTTTTGCTGAGGAAGACTGGCCCTGAGCTAACAACCAGGCCCACCTTCCTCTACTTTATATGTGGGATGCCTGCCACAGAATAGCTTGATAAGGGGTGCATAGGTCCGCGCCGGGGATCTGAACCTGCGAACCCCAGGCTGCCAAAGTAGAGCGTGCCAACTTAACCACTATGCCACCAGGCCGGCCCTTGAGCTACATTTTTAACTGCATATTTTTTCTTTTATTTCTATAATTTCCATTTGGTTCTCTTTTTTAGAGAGAGAGAGATTCATTTCCCTGTTGAAATTATCTTTTCATTCACTTTGTTCATCTTTTCCTCAAATTTCTTTAGCATATTTATAATAGTTATATTAAAGTCCTATTTTAATTCAACATATGGGTCATCTGTGGATCTGCTTCTACTGACTTTTTTTCTCTTGATTTTGGGTCCCATTGCTCTGCTTCTTCTCAAGTCTTTTAATTTTTTTTTTTTTATTGATGTTTTAATGGTTTCTAACATTGTGAAATTTTGGGTTGTACATTTTTGTTTGTCCATCACCATATATATGACTCCCTTCACCCCTTGTGCCCACCCCTCACCCCCCACCCCCACCGCCCCTGGTAACCATGGTCCAGTTTTCTCTGTCCGTGTGTTGGTTTATATTCCACATATGAGTGAGATCATACAGTGTTTGTCTTTCTCTTTCTGGCTTATTTCACTTAACATAATATGCTCCAGGCCCATCCATGTTGTTGCAAATGGGATGATTTTGTCTTTTTTTATGGCTGAGTAGTATTCCATTGTATATATATACCACATTTTCTTAATCCAATCGTCTGTCGAGGGACACTTAGGTTGCTTCCACTTCTTGGCTATGGTGAATAATGCTGCAATGAACATAGGGGTGCATAAGCCTCTTTGGATTGTTGATTTCAGGTGCGTTGGATAGATTCCCAGTAGTGGGATGGCTGGATCATAGGGCATCTCTATTTTTAATTCTTTGAGGAATCTCCATACCGTTTTCCATAGAGGCTGCACCAATTTGCATTCCCACCAGCTGTGTATGAGGGTTCCTGTTTCTCCACACCCTCTCCAACATTTGTTGTTTTTTGTCTTGGTGATTATAGCCATTCTAACGGGCGTGAGGTGGTATCTTAGTGTTGTTTTGATTTGCATTTCCCTGATGATTAGTGATGTTGAGCATCTTTTCATGTGCCTATTGGCCATCTGTATATCTTCCTTGGAGAAGTGTCTGTTCATTTCCTCTGCCCATTTTTTGATCGGGTTGTTTGTTTTTTTGTTGTTCAATTGTGTGAGTTCTTTATATATTATGGAGATCAACCCCTTGTCTGATGTATGTTTTGCAAATATTCTCTCCCAGCTGGTTGGTTGTCTGTTCATCTTGATTCTGGTTTCATTTGTCTTATAAAAGCTCTTTAATCTGATAAAGTCCCACTTGTTTATTTTTTCTTTAGTTTCCCTCATCTGGGTAGGCATGTCATCTGAAAAGATTCCTTTAAAACCTATGTCAAATAGTGTGTTGCCTATATTTTCTTCTATGAGTTTTATAGTTTCAGGTCTCACCTTCAGGTCTTTGATCCATTTTGAGTTAATTTTTGTGAATGGTGATAGCACATGGTCCACTTTCATTCTTTTGCATGTGGCTGTCCAGTTTTCCCAGCACCATTTATTGAAGAGACTTTCCTTTCTCCATTGCATGTTCTTAGCACCTTTGTCGAAAATTAGCTGTCTGTATATGTGTGGTTTTATTTCTGGGCTTTCAATTCTGTTCCATTGATCCGTGTGTCTGTTTTTGTACCAGTACCATGCTGTTTTGATTACTATTGCTTTGTAGTATGTTTTGAAGTCAGGGATTGTGATGCCTCCTGCTTTGTCTTTTTCTTTAGGATTTCTTTAGCTATTCGGGGTCTTTTGTTGCCCCATATAAATTTTAGTATTCTTTTTTCTATTTCTGTGAAGAATGTCATTGGGATTCTGATTGGGATTGCATTGAATCTGTAGATTGCTTTAGGTAATATAGACATTTTAACTATGTTTATTCTTCCAATCCACGTGCATGGGATATCTTTCCATTTCTTTATGTCATCATGGATTTCTTTCAATAATGTCTTGTAGTTCTCATTGTATAGGTCCTTCACCTCCTTGGTAAGATTTATTCCTAGGTATTTTATTCTTTTTGATGCAATTGTAAATGGTATTATCTTTTTGAGCTCTCTTTCTGTTAGTTCATTATTAGCATATAGAAATGCAACTGATTTTTGTAGATTGATTTTGTACCCTGCAACTTTGCTGTAGTTGTTGATTGTTTCTAATAGTTTTCCAACAGATTCTTTAGGGTTTTCTATATATACAATCATGTCATCTGCAAATAGTGAGAGTTTCACTTCTTCGTTACCTATTTGGATTCCTTTTATTCCTTTTTCTTGCCTAATTGCTCTGGCCAAAACCTCCAGTACTATGTGGAACAGGAGTGGTGAGAGTGGGCAGCCCTGCCTCGTTCCTGTTCTCAGAGGAATGGCTTTCAGTCTTTCCCCGTTGAGTATGATGTTGGCTGTGGGTTTGTCATATATGGCCTTTATTATGTTGAGGTACTTTCCTTCTATTCCCATTTTATTGAGAGTTTTTATCATAAATGAATGTTGTATCTTGTCAAATGCCTTCTCTGCGTCTATTGAGATGATCATGTGGTTTTTATTCTTTGTTTTGTTGATGTGATGTATCACGTTGATTGATTTGCGGATGTTGAACCATCCCTGCGTCTCTGGTATAAATCCGACTTGATCATGGTGTATGATCTTTTTAATGTATTGTTGTATTCGGTTTGCCAATATTTTGTTGAGGATTTTTGCATCAGTGTTCATCAGTGATATTGGCCTGTAATTTTCTTTCTTTGTATTGTCTTTACCTGCTTTTGGTATCAGGGTGATGTTGGCCTCATAGAATGATTTAGGAAGTGTTCCATCTTCCTCTATTTTTTGGAATAGTTTGAGAAGGATGGGTATTAAATCTTCTTTGAATGTTTGGTAAAATTCACTGGAGAAGCCATCTGGTCCTGGACTTTTATTTTTTGGGAGGTTTTTGATTACTATTTCAATCTCTTTGCTTGTTATTGGTCTATTCAGATTCTCCATTTCTTCTTGGTTCAATTTTGGGAGGTTGTATAAGTCTAAGAATTTATCCATTTCTTCTAGATTGTCCAATTTGTTGGCATGTCTTTTAATATTTAAGTGATGTCAGCCAGATATTGTTTTAAAAAGCTATGGCGATTGGTGTACATATTACCTTGCCTCCCCCAGAGGACACAGCCTTTCTTCTGTTAGGCCTCTGGGATGAGGAGATGATCACTTTGGTCCAATCAATAGTTGAGGTGGTCAGGGGTGGGTTGCATCTTTAATTAGTTTCATTTTATTTCTGATTTCAAATGTCTTGAGGGAAAGATAGATTCTGTGTATATTAGAGGACTCTCTTTTAGTAGCTTGTTGAGATCTAAGTACCACAAGACCCTGTCTTTGCCATTGAGCACAGCCCTCAGTTTTATGCTCTGTCACACACTCAGCAAAAATCTTGCTGCTGGATCTTCCCATCATTCATGATGACCTAGTGTGTGATGGCAAAGGCACCTTCAGATGCTATACTCAGCAAGGCGGAAGGCCAGCCTGGGGTCAAAACATGGAAGCAGCTCGCACTGGCAACAAACCTCTACTGTGACCACTATCTTGCTCCCTTCTCCCGCAAATCAATACCAAATATATACAGATTATTCCAATAAAGTTTTGATTTACTTCATTGTCTCTATGTTTACCAACCCAAGGAAACTGGGGTTACCAGTTCAGCAGGATAAGGTTGTTTATGGATCAGAGATTTTACATCTTGGACTGCCTATACCCGGAGTCATTATTCTTGAGCTATTAAGGAGCACACTGAGCTCTTTTAAAATGGTGTGACATGGGGCTGGCCCCATGGCTTAGCGGTTAAGTGCGCGCACTCCGCTGCTGGCGACCTGGGTTCGGATCCCGGGCGCCCACCGACGTACAACTTCTCTGGCCATGCTGAGGCCGCGTCCCACATACAGCAACTAGAAGGATATGCAAGTGTGACATACAACTATCTACTGGGGCTTTGGGGGAAAAATAAATAAATAAAATTATAAAAATTAAAAAAAAATGGTGTGACAGATTGAATCATTATTCCCAATGCTTCATGACCTTCCTCTATTGGAATTCTATATCCACGTCCTTATCATATGACTCTTTAGTGTCTCTCACTAAAGGAGGCAGAGGACACCTCCCCTCCTCCCAGCTGAAGATATGCTTCGCCATGTAACTTGTTTTGGTCAATGAGATGGGCCAAAGTGACAAGTGTGCCAGTTCCAGGCCAAGACCTCAAGAGGCATCTTATGTTTCTGCTTACTCTCTTGAATTCCAGTGACCCTCCGTGAGAAGAACAGGTCCCAGGTAGCCAATGGTCCAAGGAGAATGAGGAAATATGTGGAACAGGCTTGAACCCAACCAGCAACCTGAAGTCAAGCCCAACTGATTTTAGTTAAGCCTAGCAGAGCCAAATCCAACCTACAGACCTGTGAGAGAGGAAATAAATACCAGTTGCTGTAAGTCCCTGAGAATTTAAAGTTGATTGATATGCAGCAAAAATTGTTTCAAACCAATGGTTAGTATTAAAGATTTTTAAAAGTTTATGCTGATTTGGCTTTATGAAATTTTCTAATTCACCTTAGGTTTCTTCACTTGATTGATCAGGTAGCTTGAATTGGACATTATTTGCAGATTCTTATTTGGCTATCTCCACAACTGTTATGATCTTTCTGATAACAGATTTCAAATGACTAAAATTATCAGGATGTTCAGATTTTGTGTATTTAATTCTGAGGCAGTTTAATAAGTGTGTGCATTCATAACAATAGATTTTCAATTGTTTTACATTTTCCCTATTGTTAAAAATCTTTTAAAATAATCGTTTTATCTCAGAATAAAAAGGCACTCTCTATAATTTATTGAGCATCTGCCAGGCACTGTGGCAAGTATATTTATATCATCTCTTTCTTTGAAAACAAATTGATTTTTTTGATTAGTTAATATTTTCATAACGTAGAAAGTTCAAAAGGCAAAAAAGGGAATGAAGTGAAAAGATTTCTTCTTGCTCTGTTTCCCAGGCTGTCCAGCGGCAATTAATGTTGCCAGTTTCTGTATATTCTTCCAGTGATATTACCTGCACATACAAGCATATGCATATCTATATGTATATATTCTGTTTCTCCGATTTTTATAAATGAATGCAGTGTTAGTATACTATTACAGTGTTCTATACTTTTCTTTTAGTTCTTTTGTTTCACTTAACAACGTATCTTAGGGATTTCTCTACAGCAATGCAGAAAGAGCCTCCTTATTCTTTTAAAAAGCCACATAGTATTCCAATTCACTGGTTCTCAAAATGAGACGGAGTCTTGAGGTCAAAATTATTTTCATAATAACACTAAGATGCTATTTTTTCTTTTTCACTTTCATTCACTACAGGACAATGGAGTGTTCCAGAATCTACATGTCCTGTGTTATTGCTGCGCAATAGTACAGAAGCAGACCTAAAAATCCAGCTGTTTTCTATTAAACCAGATGTTCAAGAGATTTGCAAATGTATAAACCATGCCACCTTTCTTACCGATTTTTTTTTTGTTTTGGAAAATATAGTTACTTTTTAAAAAAATGTGTTATTTATATTAACATGTAAAGGGTTTATTGTTGTTATCTTTAAATGAATAAATATTTTTATAATTTCTAAGTTTTAATAAATATTGATAGATGTAATCCATATAAACTAAAGCTATTGGGATCCTCAATAATTTTTAAGAGTGTAACAGGGTCCTGAGACTAAAAAAAGTCTGAACTGCTATTCTAATGCATAGATGTACTGTAATTTAACCTGTCCCCTACTAATGGACATTTCAATTGTTTTCAATTTGTTGTTACTACAAGCTATGCTGAAATGAATAAACTTCTACACACTTTATTTCACACATGTGTGAGTAAATCTGTCTTGTGTTCTTAGAAGTGGAATTACTGGGTCATATATACCATGGTAAAGTCCCACAGTCGTATATATCATCTCATTCCATTCTTGTAATAACCTTATGAGGTGGGAGCTATCATTAATTCCTTTTTACATATAAGAAAATAGAAGCTTAAAGAAGTTATATAACTTTCTTTTTTTTTTTATAATTTTTATTTATTTATTTATTTTCCCCCCAAAGCCCCAGTAGATAGTTGTATGTCATAGCTGCACATCCTTCTAGTTGCTGTATGTGGGACGCGGCCTCAGCATGGCTGAAGAAGCAGTGCGTCAGTGTGCACCTGGGATCCGAATCCGGGCCGCCAGCAGCAGAGCGCGAGCACTTAACCGCTAAGCCATGGGGCCGGCCCTATATAACTTTCTTAGAGTCATTGGGCTAAGAAGCTGCTACAGAGACAGGAGTGAAACCATTATATCAGACTCTACTCTTCAAACTACTATTTTAAGTTACGGTTTCTGCATGCAGTACATGTACACATTCCTTCAGTTTAATTCACTTATCTGATACCAGTCTCTATTCTTGCCTTGGCCTAAGTTATTTCCTGGCACAGAATAGTCCTGAAATTAGATGAACTGGGCCTCTCAAAGCAAAAGTCAATACCAGAAAATAAGTGATAAGAAGAATAGAGCTTTTTATTTTGACTCACAAGAATTCCAACCACCAAACAATCTGGGAAATCAATTTTAGAATGTGATGCAATTAAAATTAATTTACATAATTCTCAGAGTAAACTTTATAACCAAACCTATATGTCAAAATAATGTATTATGATGTGTTTCCATTTTCCCCCCAACAAAACTTATACTGTACTGTTACTTTTGATTAAGCAACATCATTTTCTGCTTAAATACAAAAAGAAGACAACCCTAAGTGTTTTTAAAGAAATGTAATTTAATTTTTACCAAACCTGTAAATTGCAGAATTATCTTTTTGATACAAAAATCTGGCCACTCCCCTATAAAAATCCTTTAGTGGGCTCCCATTTCTTGTACTATAAAGCTCATAATAAGTCACTCTTGATTGGCCCTTATCTCATAAATTCTCCTACTCACACATTTTGATCTGTTTTGAAATACTTGGAGATCTCAGAGATCTGTTTCCTTCTTTGAATAGGTCTCTTCAAAATAGGTCGATACACAGTAAAACTTACAGAACCTCACTTACATGTGCCATAAAATTTTATATTTGTAATTTTGTGTTATTTTTCTCCAAATTGTTTATGCTTTGGGCTCCACAAAGCTTAGATCTACCTCTCTCTTTTTGCCTGGAATGCCCCTTTCTCTCTTAATTTACTTACTCCTAGTCACTCCTATGAAACCTGCCAACTGTCAGCCCTGCAGGAGGCTTCCCTCACCACTCCAGTCTGATTTAGATGCTTCTTTCACGCTCCCAGTCTATGCTGCTGTCTTATTATACTCTACTGTATGACTTGTCACACTGTACAGTAATTGGAGGTTTAATTCCTTATCTCACCCAGCAGACTATGATCTCCTTGTGAGCAGGGGCCATGTTGAATGAACTAATGAAAAAAATGAACAGCTTTTTATCAAGGAAATCTATTTATCTAAAATTTGCTATGAAATCATACTATTTGGGAGGTTTTCTATTAGTATTCATTTGCTGCATGTTCTTTTGCTTTTTTCATCCACGACTGGAAGGAAATGCCAAATGGTTAAGGTAAATATATGAGAGCAAAACTTAAATTGAGAAATTGTATCACTCATCATATTTTTGTGCAAATAAGTGAAAAGGTTGCTAAGACTAGGATTGCTGGCAAAATAAGTGGAAAGATTGCCAAGACTAGGGTTGTTGGCAAATAAAATTTCTAAGCCCAAAAACCGTGAACTGGTTTTTGGAAGATAGTGATCACACCATCTGAATTGTCAGTCAGCCTCCCTCACTGATAATCTCTCTCTCTAAGCTCCATTACATCAAGTCCAACCTCTATCCCAGGTTCTCAAATAAGCCTGTATTAGCCTGTTTGAGCTAGTGGAATAGAACAGTGGACAAGCAAGGTGAAATTGAAATCAGAAGGTCTGAATCAGTCAACAAATACTCATTGAATATCTACTACACATGGAATTTAAAGCTTCCTCTTGAGCTAACACTAGAATGGGTTTATTCTTGTGATAGCTATCTTTCTAAGCCACAAACTTTAAAAACAAATACTTTGAATTATACAACTTTAAGACTGCTCATGAAAGGATGTCCATGATACCTAGAGTTTAAAAAGCAAGCAACGAACTATATATAATGATCTCATTTTTGTAAAGATCAAAAATAAAAAGCTGTGCACATCACGTTTGTGTGTGTGTTCCTTGGAAAAGAGATGGAAGGATACACATTAAACTGCGAACAGTGATTACCTTGTGACCAAGGGCAGAGAGAGGGAACTTTCATTTTTTATTTAAATACTTGTATTTGAATTCCTTAGAATAAACATGGATTACTTTTGTAATTGTAAAATGTGTAAACAATAAAGAACGTTTAAATAGGTAAAAAGCTTATTCATGTTTTCAGCAAGTATATACATTATATATAATGTGCAAATATTTTTTATATATACATAAACATATATAAATATTATTCTTGCATTATTTACACAAATTTACACATTATTTACACACACTGAATTCACATGTTAAAGAGGAAATTCCACCTGTTGCAGTGCTAGTTATCTGTTTTAAAGGGATTGCCTCTTAATTCATTTTCCCTTGGTTCCTTTTTACTTTCTATGTTTGGTATACATATTTCAGTCTTTCTGATGACATCAAAAATTTACATCAGAAGGCTGCTTGATTGCCTAGAACAGAGGTTTTTTGTGTGTGTGAGGAATTAATTCCTCTTGTAAACACTTTGTGAACCAGGGGAGTATAGGTTGTTTTCTCAAAAAAATGGAAAGGCATCATATTCTGCAGAAACACAATAATCAGTGGGTTTGAGTTTTGAAAATAGCTCTGGGATACCCACTGTTTCCTGGTCAGATGTAGTCCTTTTTCATATTATTGCATGAGATTATAATTGGGCTATAAATTTTATGAAGGCCAGGCCAAGGGCCTGTCATGTTCACCACTACACCTAGCATAGCGGTGGGCAGATAACCAGGGCTTGATGTTGGTGCAGAGTGCATTAGTTGCATATTCAGATGAAAGAAATGGCACTGAAATTATCATGGGAGAAGTTTCATGCAATCATTTTTATATGTAAAATTACTGATTATCTAGTTTGTGGTCTGTCCTGAGGATCTAGAAAAAATATTCTTGTTGTAGTATAGCACAGGATTCGAATAAGATTGCTACATCACTCTTGAGTTTTCCCGGTCTTTTGTGGGTGTATAGATTTGTTGATTTATATGCTAAGCATATATTGTTTACTGTGTGTGTAGCCTGGGAGGGATACAATAGCAGCCAAATGAGGGCTTTGAAGGCTTTTATTTTTTAAAAGTTCATTTAGTTGTTAAAAGGATATTAAAAAATAATGAAAGGCAGATATTTTCTATAACTCAAAGTTTAGCAACTAAATTCATCTTTAAAATTACAAAGAAAACTGTTAGAGAACTATTTTACCCTGGACATTTCCTCCTGGAAAAAAGGAGCTTTGAAAGTTCCTTAATTTTAACTGTGTCTGTTATATTTAAATATCACCAGTAACAATGGCATGAAATTATTGAGATCAATAAGTATCTACTCAATCATATTTCTTAAGTTCAAGTGAGAAAAGACAAACTCTCCTCCGCAGGCTTTACTTCTCATTCACACGCGATATCATGTTAAGAAGAAATGAAAAATACCTACGTCAAAACAATCTTGTTGTACACTTTATGTCAGTTTATTATATATCAATTATACCTCAATAAAGCTGCCCAAAAACCCCAAAACAAAAGAAATGAAATGAAAATGTTACTTTATATGGGACAAATAAAGGAATTCATTTATTTAAGAGCGGTTTCTTCTGGGTTACGACAAAGTAACCCTACAGAGCCTAGTAGCCTAAGGAGGACGATGGCGAGGCAAACTTTACGTAACTAACACCTAATTTTTTTTAGCCTACATTTAGTTTACTATCTTTACTCAACGAAAAAATACTCTTCTAGTTTATTGTGGCATGCTGCAACTCCACGGAGAACTATTTGAACGCTTTGTGTTTTGAGAGCATCATTTCCAGCCTCCAAACAGGATTTTATTTTAGAAGCCTGGGAAAACATCCTTACAAGTAAAATATATAGTTTTTCCTTTGGTGCCCCAAATAGCGTATTCTAAGGCTGTTTCGAAATGCAGACGCTTGAGAGGAGCTATCAGGCTCGGGGCTGGATGTGGCTGTTGTGAGAAACACTTCCTAGAGATCTGAGTGGGCTTCCCAAAGTTCCCCAAATCCCTAGGAAAAAGCCTTTCAAACACAACCTGTAAATAAAGGCATTTTCCTGAGGATTCAACACAAGAAAGCCAGCTTAGGTGTTTTTGCTTGTGGCCGTGGGAAGCAGCTTGCTGGAGTTGACGCTCCAGCGACTCTTCCCGAGGTTCCGGATAAAGTCGGCGCCTCCCTCTCGGTCTTAGTTCCGGGAGGGACAGTGGGCCAGGCGGCTGGACCCGCCCAGGCTCTCGGGAGCACCTGAGACGCGAGCAGCAGGGCGGGTGGGGCGGGCCGAAAGCTTCCCCTTGCCCCCACCCCGGCCGCGGCCGCCGGGGCAGGCGGGATGAGGAATGATTGACGGAGCCGCTCAGTGGCTGGGAGACTGCAGTAGGAGGGACGAAGAGGGGACGACAGCGCTGTCGCCTTAAACTGGTTGGGTTGGGCCTCGGGAACAGCCTCCCCCAGGTCTATTGGCCTCCCTGAATGGGTTGTTATGGTAACAAATGACCGAACAGTCCCTTATGAATCGGCCAATGAGAGGGGCCGTCTTTTCCACCGCACCTCTGAGCAGTAGGTGTTGCGAAAGCCCGGGTAGGGCTCCGAGAAGAAGGCGGTGCTAGGACGCCCTGCGGAAGGGCCGGGGGCGGGCTTGTGACGTTGCCCGGCGAGCCAATCACGCCTGGTTATATCAACGGCCCCGCCCCTTTACCGCACATTTCCCCTCCCCTAACTCATTTCGCACGACGCAGCGGTTGGGAACACAGACATTTTCGGAGCTGGAGCCGCTACTGCCGCCGCCATTTTGTGTCAGTGGAGAAAGAAGCTTCTGTGGCGGCTGGAAGTCGACGGAGATCACCCGTGAGACGGCGGCGTTTCATACCCGAGGTTCCCCCTGTGTCGTCCCCCAACCCCCCTCCGCGGTCAGCATGTGGTGAAGCCGGAGCCGCGAGAGAGCTGGGAGAGGAAGAGGAGTCGGAAGGGAGGCGGGGTATCGAGAGCGGCTTCAGCTTCAGCTGCGGCGGACCTCGGAGGGGGGCCGCGGCGCAATGTCAGAGCAGACGCCGGCCGAGGCCGGTACTGCGGGGGCCCGGGAGGACGCCTGTCGGGATTATCAGTCATCACTCGAAGACCTGACCTTCAATAGCAAACCGCACATCAATATGCTGACCATTCTAGCCGAGGAGAACCTGCCCTTCGCCAAGGAGATCGTCTCTCTCATCGAGGCCCAAACCGCCAAGGTTTTTATACACCCCGCAGCCTCCTATTCTTCTAATACTCCCTCATTTTAGTGTCAGCCTCATCCCAGGTCTCGCTTCCATCCAAAGGGGGGGGACAGTGTTCCTCCTCTCCAATCCTCCCCCTCCAACTCAGGCTCGGTCTTTGGCCCAGGCTTCGAGCGTGGGCCTCTCTTGGGGGGAGGGAGTGGGGAGGATAAAGGGTGGGGTCCCACTTCCGCTCACGACTCCTATTTAGGCCACCGCATTGTATATCCCGACACACACGCTTTGACTAGAGCCCTTTGGGGAGGGGGAGACTTAAAGGCAGTTTGTGGTGTGGGGGAGTGAGAGTTAAAACCATTTTAATCCCTTGGGAAGGTGGGGAGTGGTTCTTCTCCCGTTTCCCCCCCAGTCCCCTTTGAGTCATTGTGCTCTGTGGGTTGGAAGGAGGTGAAGGGGGACCTGGGAGCGAGCTGTTGGTGGGTGGGAGTAGGGAATTGGTCCCGAGTGGAGCAGCCGCCTGTTAGGAGCCCAACATGGCGCCTGAAAAGCACATGATGCGAAAGGGAAGAGAGGAGAATCCATTCCCTGCCAGCCAGGCAGCTGCTCACACCCGTCAGCCCCATTTTGGGGTGGGGGCGGCTAGATAGAACTTTACTTCTCCTATCGGAGGGTTTAATTTGCCCCCAAATGCGGGAAATTGGGGTTGAGGGTGGGGTTCGGGTGGGGGAGGAGATCTTATCCAACCTGTAGGTGGAGAACTGGCCCACTGGGTAACAAGTACTTGTAGTTTTTTTTTGAAAAGTTCAGTCCCTCCTCCTCTTCCTTTTCTCTTTATTTCCTCCCTTCCCTGGTAGTGAAGACGTGCTTTTCTTCACCCCTTGACAGAAGTGGTCCTCTGCCACCCTATATTTCCCTGTAGTCCTCCTCTTCTGTGGATTTATGTGGGAGCGATATGTCATTTAAGTAAAGTTACTGTTAAACTTAGTTATCATAATAAGTTTTAATAGTTTCCCAGTACTACGTTTTAAGTTATTTTTCAAGCTTGTACTTATGGTTTAGTTTTTTCTAGTGTTAGTGATTGAAATTATCAGGATGAGCCTCCTTTTAGCAGAGTGAACCCCTTTTAAAAGGCCACTTGAACAACAACCACCAATATATTGTTTAGAGGCGGTTTCTGTCTAGTGTAAAACTGAGTGGTCTGACTCTAATAAATGGTTTTGAAATGTGTGACTGGTATTATAAAATTTGTGAATAAAACATATAAAATATGTATTTGTCTTTTTTATTTACCTTTGTAAGGTGTAGAATCTGTTTCCAAGACTTATTTTTATCTACGTGGTTGTGTGTTTTAAACAAAAGTCTTTAAGTGACTTGGGTTCATTCTTCTTTAGGTTCCATCCACTCTTTTGGGTAAATCTGTTCACAAGATACACGGTTTCAGGTGGTCCTTTCATACCTTAATTTAAAGAGGACAAAAAGTAAGGTTTTTTTTTTTTAAGGGCCCAACAAGTTTGTCATGCTCGTCTGACAGCCAAAATGCAAGTCTTCATTCAGCTTTTCCTGTGAATGTCTGTCTGAAACAGTTATTGTTCTCTTTTTAAAGTATGAGATTTAAAAAGGAAGCATTCCTCATACTCAACATCCTTTTTATTGATACCACAAACATGTTGGACACGAGAACTTAGTTTTTGCCTTGTTGAAGGCTTAACTTGACATTGAATGCCTTTTTTAAGAAACAAAACTGCACTTGCGTTTAAAAAAAAATAACATTGATTTTTAAAATCTGATTATCTAGTATTTTGGGGATTACTAATATTCCACAGAGCCTAATATTTAGCAGCTCAGGTTGTCACTCAAGGAACAGTTTCCTTGCTAGTTTTTAATGGATCCAGAAGACCTTTAAGAAGTGAAAACTAAGTGCTGAATATAGTGACCACGTTAAAACTTGTGTTTGTGTACGGCTGCACAGAGTGGTGAAAATAGATGGACTATTTGCTGATAAAAGACCGCTGAAATTTTTTTGGCACACGTTTCCTAGTTATTTTTGTAAAGCCAGATTGAGGAAAATATGTAAAAGTCACTTTGGGGAAATATCTTAATCGGGGTTGGGGTTGAGGGTGAGGGGAGGGATTTTCTGTCATTTGGTAGCAAACTGGCTTGGTTTTGTGCTTTTGGAGGTGAATGTTTGTGTCCTTATTCTCTGGCATCTCAGCATTACTAAACGTAAGGATTCACACCTAATTTGACTCCTCCCATGAGACAGTAGTAGTGAAAAAATATTACATATAAGGATTCACTTCTACAATAAAAAATTAGCCTGCTGAACAGCTTTTGGTTTTAAAGAGAGCGTGTTTATCTTAATAAGTACAACAATGACTAAAATGGTGTAAAACATGACATGGTAAGATGAAGACACAGCAATAAAGCATTTGACATGTTGGTACTTAATAGTTTACCCACATGCAGTGGCCTTGTGACCCCTTTTATTAGATAGAACCGTGAAAGAAATTTTTCATACAAAGTTATTCAAAGGTTTCTTTAGCCAACTTTGGTTGTAAAGGTGTTATCAGAAGCAAGAGCACTTCCACACACTTGTATGGGCAATTGGTTTTGTGAAATATGATGGCATTGTGTACTGCGGAACAGTGAGCCTACCCTAGCTACAGGTAGCTATGGGTAAGTGTTGTTCAGGGTTAAGATTCCTATACACATGGGATGGGTAAATGGGGATGATTTTTTTTTTTTTTTTGGTTTGTTTGTTTAAATCATGGGTGCCCCTGTGGAGTCAGAGTTAACACTTAGTTTATATGGTGTGTCTTAATGCTCCTCAACAAGTCTGTGAACCTGCTGATGCTTTCTGGAAACTTGCTGTGCCTTCTGAAAGCCAGTGATGGGTAGGCGTTGTGGTTGAACTGGGGCAACATTGCTTTGCTTTGGAAAGGGCCACCTGTATCAGCGTCACCACACTGGCTCTGCACAAATTTAGCACCTCTGGTTTGTGCATGTCAGAGGGAAAATATTACGACGGAGAGTCCATGCTGTGAAGAAAATCTTCAGGACAAATCCTGCTTTCCAGAGTCGAGCTCAACCTGATTTACATGACTCAGCGGCTGCTCCATCCAGTTTTTCTTGTATCAGTAACAACTTGCACCTTGTGTGTTCATGTGCAAGTTTAAAAGTGTTTTTTTGCCATTAACTTCGTATGTGAAGTGTACTTAATTTCTTTGTTCATTGGATTATAGAGAAGGAATCCTAATGATTTTACAGGTAACAAAAGATTCATAGACTAACATATAAAATATGCCTATGGAAATTAGGGTTTCTGCCAGAAGTCTGAAAACTTGACCTCGTTGAGTCTAGGTACACCATTATAAATTGATGTGGGTCACAAAGTTTACACTTGGATAACAGAAAATAATCCCCCCACCTTTTTGGTCACTTAAAACACAGGTCTTTACCATATAAACCTGAAATTCCATTGTGTGTTAAATGAGTGTACTAGAGATTACAGTTTTTCTACCTGGTAATTCTGAGCTTATTTTGTATGCTCAACTAAAGATCATTGTAAGAGACGAGAACTTGATTGAACACTTAAGTTTCATAAAGGTTGCTATTCAAAAGTATTTAATATCAACAAAAAGAGAGGTCTGTATTGTAGGTTTAAAAACTCACTTTAAGAAATAATTCTTTGGTGGCAATTCGTTATACTAAACTTCTCAGTTTCTTTTTATTACTTCAGGCGCCTTCCTCAGAGAAGCTTCCTGTCATGTACCTTATGGATTCTATCGTGAAAAACGTTGGAAGAGAGTATCTCACTGCCTTTACTAAAAATCTAGTTGCAACATTTATTTGTGTGTTTGAAAAGGTATATATACATTTAGAAACATTTGAATTTTTAGAAAATGTTCCTGATTAAATAAATATTTGCCTTGGTGTTGGGTTTTCTTGGGTGGTGAAATGTTTTATTTTCTTGGATATTTATCAAGTACCATGCTAAAGTTAGTGTTTTATGTTAAATTTTTAAAGCAGATGCTAGAGGTTTTACATTATCCATTCAAGAATAGGTGGATTTGCTTTTAGAATTATTTGTGTGTTTTTTTAGTTGAGTTTGTTCATTTGATTGAAGATCTGTTCATCTGTAGAATTTGGGCAAAAAGACATGAAGCTATCAAGAGTACTTCAGAATGGTGTTAGGCTGTTGATTATTCCTATCTGGAAAAAAGTATAATCCTCTAGTGTGTCTCAACTTGTGATTGATGTGTGAAACTTATGTGATTTTTTTTTTTTCCTGGAAATGTGTCCTTTTTTGTTACTTTGTTCAAGTATGGTTTATGTGAATGTTCTAGGTATGTGTGAATGGTGGACCAGTTAATTGCTTTAGGTTATTTTAGAACACCCCCTCCCCCCAATGTTTAGAAGAAAGGCTTGTTAGTTTCCATACCTAGAGATTGTAAATTCCTTCCATAACATTGTATCTGGTAGTTTGGTTAGTATGGTATTATGTTGAAGAAGACAAGGGGTTTTTCTGCAGTAATTCTCTTCCCATCAGGCTGTATCTTTCATACTAAGCATTAAGGGCATTTATAAGATATTTAGGTTTAAAGATTATTTCCTAACATAAAAAATTGGTGGTAGTTTTTATATTTTAGTAGATGCACCTGTTGTGTCTGGAGAAATCTTATAGTTGTCAGACTTGGAGAATTGGGATTTTGAAAGAACTATTCAGTATCAGATTTTACTGGTTTATTAAAGAGAAAATTTGTAGTTGCTACTTGAGTAATTTTTTTTCTTTTAAGTTCTTGGAGAAAAGAAATAGTGCTAAGTAAGTATATGCAGATGAAATTTGGAAAGCTGTATTTCAGATTGTATTAAGGAGCTTGTTAATAGTGTATTGTAGACCTTTGCTAAATACTGCTTACCTGAGACTGTAGTCTAAGGAGAAGCCAACTTTGTGTTATAGAAGTTGGGGAGCTAAACCAGCCTCTTGGTTACCATTTCAGTATGTTCAAATTCAGTTGGGTGTTTGGTAGAATACTTTTGCTGAGTCTAACTGGGCCTTAACACTACAGTTGATGGAACTGACCTTGTAGTAAATATAATTATTATCTGAAGACTCGAATAAAGTCAAGGCTTTATTATACTAGAGTTAAAAGTCTAATTCAGTTTTCCCAAGTACTAGCTTTCTCTGATGGCTAATTTTGAAAATATTGTTGATATCATGCCTGTTACAAGCTTGAGCAGATAAATTATTTAAAACTAAAGCCCATCAGTGGGTAAGATTTTGTGGGCTTCGATTATTAAGGTACCTTCCACACAAGTAGCTTGTTCATAGGTACCAACCATATTGTATTGCAGAAGGTTGGTTAGTGAGATAGTTTTGTCTTAATTTTAACTTTGTACTACCATGTTAATAATTTTGAAAATTCAAGCGATCAGGTAAACTATATTCTAGTTTTATATTTTTGTCCAGAGTGAGAGTAACATTAGGAATACTATATCAAGCCCTAAAACTTGGAAACATTTTGTATTTTTAAAAATACAAAGACTTGCCTAGTATGTTTGCTTTCCTGTAGGCTAGGTGATAATAACTTTGATTTTTCTAATTTTTTTGAGGGAGAAATTTATTAACTTTATTTGCAAACCAAATATACCTTTAATAAATTGTTACTGTTGTTTATGTTTATGAATGAGCAGTATGTGTGCTATATGTGAAGTAGAAAGAGATTTATGTAGCTTTATAATTAATAATACAAAACATTCATAGTAACTTAACAAGCCATAGAATTGTTCTGTTGTTCTAGGTGGATGAAAATACTAGAAAAAGTTTATTTAAATTACGTTCCACATGGGATGAAATATTCCCTTTGAAGAAACTTTATGCCCTGGATGTCAGAGTCAATTCATTAGATCCTGCTTGGCCTATTAAACCTCTACCCCCTAATGTGAATACATCTAGCATCCATGTGAATCCTAAATTTTTAAATAAATCGGTAAGTTTTAATACGAATGGTATATAACTAATATTTCTAACTATTAAATTTTGACTTCTCTAACATTTCTTGCCAGAGAGAAATACCAAGAAGACCCTGTATGGAATCAGTTTAGTTTAAAAAAGATTTTTTCCCCACCTCAGGTTCACAGTGCATTTAAAATATATTTTCCTTGTTTATACTTATCTTGGTTTTTAAATTTCTGAAAAGTTTTCTGTGTGCTTTTAAACATGATTGGCCATTTAAGATTATGGATCTTATTTACTAAGAGATAAGCTGATAATTTTTTAGTTCCTCCTTAGGTTCTTTTTTAGCTATGATATATATTTTAACGAATTACTTTTTCTTATAGCCCGAAGAGCCTTCAACACCTGGCACAGTGGTCAGTTCCCCTAGCATCTCCACTCCTCCAATTGTTCCTGATATACAAAAGAATCTTACCCAAGAACAACTAATAAGGCAGCAGTTACTGGCAAAACAAAAACAGTTGTTAGAACTTCAGCAGAAAAAGCTGGAGCTTGAGTTAGAGCAAGCTAAGGCACAACTGGTAAGTAGAGGAGATTTGGCATTTTAAATATTTTAAACCTGTCTTTTGATAAAGAAGTAATTATTTTGTATTTGAATTGTATTAACATGTTACTCTTATTAATAGTGTATTCTTTTTCCACTTTTATTTTTGCAAATTATGATGTATGTATTAGACCAAAATTTTATATACTTATTGTAAAACTCACTTGAATATCAACTGTACACTGTTTTCTTTCAAATACTTTTCTATTAGATTGCTATCTTATAAAAATAGCACCTTAGTTTTTTTAACAGTTATATCATGTGGACTTGAATATCAATCCCAAGGTGGTACGTGTGTTGTGGCAAATGTTTTTGCATAGTCTTTAATGTTTTATGAGCTTATGCTTTCTGAGCAGAAATCGGGTTCCTAGAAGCCTGCAGAAGAAAAGCCATCATAAGATTAAAGAGGCCAGGAAGATTATATATTTCTATGCATGAATGACCTTATATTAAGTTATTTTACTTAGCACTTGGACTCATTTGAGAATGAGGAGGTACAGGAAGGCAGAATTTTATATCTCTATCACTATCAGTGCCGCTTTGGGAGGAGCTCAGTTTTATGACATAAGATTTAGCTGGAATGACTCTTTGACTCTTGTGTAGCTGGAGTGCAGTGATTGATTTAGCAGTTTTTTAGTAGCAGTCTGGCTCAGAATCCTGAATAATTAGGAAGAGGGAGGATTCTTTTTTTCGTTCTACATAGAGATGATATTATAAAACCCCAAAGTAAAGGACTAGTAAGAAATAACAGGCCACATAAGTACATGAGCTTTCTTTTCTTTTCATTTTAATCTCCACTTAACCACTAGAAATAGACAATGTTAATACAGTATTGAATAAATGAATTTATTGAATAAAGCAATATATTCTTTAATTTTCAATTTCCTGACAAATAATCTGCATGTTTTACAGTATTAATATGAACATGTGTTTTGTATTTCAGGCAGTTTCTCTTAGTGTTCAGCAGGAGACTTCCAACTTAGGTGCTGGATCTGCACCATCCAAATTACATGTTTCACAAATTCCCCCAATGGCAGTTAAAGCTCCCCATCAGGTTCCTGTGCAACCTGAGAAAAGCCGTCCAGGTCCATCCTTACAAATTCAGGATTTGAAAGGAACTAACAGGGATCCCCGTCTTAATAGGATGAGTCAACATTCTTCTCATGGAAAAGATCAGAGTCACAGGAAAGAATTCCTAATGAACACATTGAACCAATCTGATATTAAGACAAGTAAACCCATACCTTCTGAAAAACTAAACTCATCCAAGCAAGAAAAAAGTAAATCAGGTGAAAAAATAACCAAGAAAGAACTTGACCAATTAGATTCTAAATCTAAATCTAAATCTAAATCACCATCACCTTTGAAAAACAAATTATCCCACACAAAAGACTTGAAAAATCAGGAATCTGAAAGTGCAAGGGTCTCTGAGATGAGCAAGAGAGATCCAAGATTAAAAAAACATCTTCAGGATAAAACTGATAGCAAAGATGATGATGTAAAAGAGAAGAGAAAAACTGCAGAAAAAAAGGATAAAGATGAGCACATGAAATCATCTGAACACAGACTGGTTGGAAGTAGAAATAAAATCATAAATGGCATTGTACAAAAACAGGATACAATAATGGAAGAATCGGAAAAACAGGGGACAAAACCCGGGAGATCAAGTACTAGAAAGCGATCAAGATCTCGATCACCCAAGTCACGGTCACCAATTATACATTCTCCAAAGAGAAGAGATAGGCGGTCACCCAAACGAAGGCAAAGGAGTATGTCTCCAACCTTGACACCCAAAGCTGGAAAGATTCGCCAATCAGGAGTTAAGCAGTCACATATGGAGGAGTTTACACCACCTTCCAGGGAAGAAAGAAATGCCAAGAGAAGTACTAAACAGGATGTTCGAGATCCAAGGCGAATAAAAAAGACTGAAGAGGAACGACCACAAGAGACTGCAAATCAGCATTCTACCAAGTCAGGCACTGAACCAAAGGAGAATATAGAAAATTGGCAAAGTTCCAAGTCTACCAAAAGATGGAAATCTGGTTGGGAAGAAAATAAAAGGTAGGATATTAACATTTTTAATCAAGTAGAACAATATGTACATTTTAAAATACAGTGTTAATTTAAAAATTGGATAATGTTTAGCGGGTGCTATAATTAGTGCTTTGTTTTTCCATTTAATTCTTACAACCCTATGGGTTAAATACTATTATTATTCCTATTTACAGATAAGAAAATTGAAGTTTAGAAAGGTTAACTAATCTACCTAAGGCTGCATATCTAGGAAATGCAAGGATCAGAATTAATATCTGATTTTTCTGACTTCAGATCTTGTGCTCTTAATCATTTAATTAACTTTTATGGTTACATATATTCATTTTAACCAGATCCTTTGAAAAGGATCCTTAAATATGGTCCTGAATATTTAAAAAAATTTTTAAGAAATAATGTACTGCTTTTGTGATTTCAGCTTACAACCGGGTGATGAACATAGTAAATCTCCTCATCTAAGGCATAGGGAGAGCTGGTCAAGCACTAAAGGAATCTTGTCTCCTCGAGCCCCAAAGCAGCAGCATCGATTAAGTGTAGATGCCAATCTTCAGATTCCTAAAGAGTTAACTCTTGCAAGCAAAAGAGAATTACTTCAAAAGGTAGTTACTGTGATCCCATGTGGTCATTATTCTCCTTTGTTTAAGTTTTTTGATAAGTACTTTATATATTTAAAATACTTGATTTCCTTTTATCACCCCTATGCAGACGAGTGAACGTTTAGCATCTGGTGAAATCACACAGGATGAGTTCCTTGTTGTTGTGCATCAAATTCGACAGCTATTTCAGTATCAAGAAGGTAAACATAGATGCAATGTACGGGATAGTCCTACAGAAGAAAATAAAGGTGGATTAAAAAAGAAACCTCTCTTATCTGATGCTGAATTAACCTACTATGAACATAAAGCAAAACTGAAAAGGACACAGGTTCAGCATTCATTTCCAAGACTTGATCTCTTAGATCCTGATATTTTTGACTACCCTTTGACTGATGCCTTGTTGTCTGGAATAGAATGTGAGCCATCCAAAAGTAAACATGCAAGTAGGAATAGTGGAGCACAGTTTGACAGAAAAGAACAATTTAGTGAAAGAGCAAGACGTCTTTCTCCTATATCTGGGAGTCGTACTTATGCTGAGAATCTTGCACCCCATGAGGGCCGGAGAAGACATGACGAGCAAGTCTCTGCTAAAGGTAGAAAAAGTTAAATCAGATTATGCCTATTGAATCACACAGCAGTGAAGGGAAAAATGAACAAGCTAAGTGGGGAAGGATTTTTGTGACTGTTCAGACTACTCTTTTTTGTTTGTTTGTTTGTTTTTCCCCTCAAAGGGAAGGGAAGGGAGCTAATATTTATAAGGCCAACTGTGTGTCAGGTACTTTACTAGGTTCTTTATGTATGTAATCTGATTTAATCCTAATAACAACCCAGTGAAATATATATTATCCCCATTTGACAGGTAGGAAACGAGACCAGAGAGGTTAAATAACTTGCTCTCAAAGTCAAATAATTAGTAAGTTGACAGAATGGGGATTTTTTTTTTACCCAGGTGTTTCTGACTCTAGAGGGCATCCTCTTACCTGCTATTTGATGCTGTCTCTTCCCTCTCCTCTAATAAAGTGAGATAGTTATAGATATTTTTGAATATACATTTACATGAATATAGAAAGACGATTTTAAGATAATTTGATATAAATTCAGATTCAGGGAAAATAAATTTTTTTTCTTTTTAAAAGGTGTACGAGAAGAGCAGAGATCGCCATTCAATGATCGTTTTCCACTTAAGCGACCTAGGTATGAAGATTCAGATAAACCATTTGTAGATAACCCAGCGTCGAGATTCGCCGGCCTTGATACAAATCAGCGACTTACAGCTTTAGCTGAAGACAGACCATTATTTGATGGACCTGGTAGGCCATCAGTAACGAGAGATGGCCCAACCAAGATGATTTTTGAAGGACCTAATAAATTAAGCCCTAGAATTGATGGACCTCCTACACCAGGTTCTCTTCGGTTTGATGGGTCACCAGGACAAATGGGGGGAGGTGGCCCTTTGAGATTTGAAGGACCACAAGGTCAGCTTGGAGGTGGGTGTCCTTTGAGATTTGAAGGTCCTCCAGGACCAGTAGGGACACCTCTGCGGTTTGAGGGGCCAATTGGTCAAGCAGGAGGAGGTGGTTTTCGGTTTGAAGGTTCCCCTGGTTTGAGGTTTGACGGATCTGCAGGTGGTTTGCGATTTGAAGGACCAGGGGGCCAGCCTGTGGGTGGTCTGAGGTTTGAGGGACATCGGGGTCAACCTGTGGGTGGTCTAAGGTTTGAGGGACCTCATGGTCAGCCTGTGGGTGGACTTAGGTTTGATAATCCTCGAGGTCAGCCTGTAGGTGGACTTAGATTTGAGGGGGGTCATGGCCCATCAGGAGTTCCAATTAGGTTTGATGGACCTCATGGTCAGCCAGCAGGTGGGATCAGATTTGAGGGCCCTTTGCTACAACAAGGAGTTGGAATTAGGTTTGAGGGCCCCCATGGTCAGTCAGTAGCTGGTCTGAGGTTTGAAGGGCAACATAATCAACTTGGTGGGAATCTTAGGTTTGAGGGTCCACATGGTCAACCAGGGGTTGGGATCAGGTTTGAAGGACCTTTAGTCCAACAAGGAGGTGGAATGAGGTTTGAGGGTCCTTCTGTACCAGGAGGTGGCTTGAGAATTGAAGGACCTCTGGGTCAAGGTGGTCCAAGATTTGAAGGTTGTCATGCTTTAAGGTTTGATGGGCAGCCAGGTCAGCCATCACTCTTGCCAAGATTTGATGGATTACATGGTCAGCCAGGTCCTAGATTTGAAAGAACTGGTCAGCCAGGCCCACAGAGATTTGATGGACCACCTGGACAGCAGGTTCAACCAAGATTTGATGGTGTACCTCAAAGATTTGATGGTCCACAACACCAGCAAGCATCAAGGTTTGATATTCCGCTTGGTCTTCAAGGCACACGATTTGACAATCATCCTTCACAAAGGCTTGAATCAGTATCTTTCAATCAAACTGGTCCATATAATGATCCACCTGGCAGTGGTTTTAATGCCCCATCCCAAGGACTACAGTTCCAAAGACATGAACAAATATTTGATTCACCTCAAGGACCAAATTTTAATGGACCACATGGCCCTGGAAACCAGAATTTCTCGAATCCCCTTAACAGAGCTTCTGGACACTACTTTGATGAAAAGAATCTTCAGAGTTCTCAGTTTGGAAACTTTGGCAATTTACCTGCTCCAATAACAGTAGGAAATATTCAGGCATCTCAACAGGTAAGTCTGTTGTAGTTCCTCTAAAATTATGTTGTATGCAGATACAAACCATTTTTAATGTTTCTAGGGCTTGAGGAAGGTTTTCAGGAGATAGTTTATTCTATAGATTGGAACGTTTTTAATGTACTCTAAAAACTCCCCATGGTAGGGAAGTGGGATGAGAGTCTTCTGGGGCTGAAATTTTCGATTTAAATCCAGAATTGATCTTAGCTCTTCCAGGATCTAGAGAAATCTCTCATTCTCAATCTCTTTCTCTCTGTGACACACACACAGTTTTTGTTTTTAATAAACTATTTGAGTCGTTTTAGGTTTATAGCAAAATTGAGCTGTGAGGTACAGAGATTTCCTATATACTCCTTGCCTTCACACATGCATAGCCTCCCATTATGTTTTTTTTGTTTTTGGCTTCAAAGCTAGTAAAATGTTACACAATTGTGTGTTTCATAGGCCTCTGCTACATTGTAGAACTGTTGAGCCCTGATAAGCTTTAAAGTAACCATAGAGCTAATTTTTTAGACTTTTCTTTGATTAAGAACTTCCTTAGCCTGAGTTAAACAAATAAGAAAATCAAATTGCCCATGCCTTTATAGTCTATAATTCTTTTTTTTTCCTCTCTTACTATTTTTTTACCACCTTTCCAGTCATTCTGGTCAAATACAATTGTTTAATATTAGTGTTAACACAGCAAACTTAGAACTTGCCTCCCAAATATATTCATTATATCACCTAAATATGTATAGTTACCTGTTGGTATTCTTTTGCACTCGTTCTACATGCACTTTAAAATGCATATTGAAATAATTTTAAAGCAATGTGCTTACAATTTGTGATTAATTCAGTTGATATTTAATGACTACTTTTGCTTGCCTGCTGAAATTCTCCTGGGCTAAATTTACTTTTTTTCCAGGTGCTGATACTTTCTTACTAGGACAGATTCATTTCATACCAGTAACATTGCATGGAAGAAAATGTAAAACAAGAGGAAAGATTTTAAAAGCACATTATAAGCATTATAGAAAGCAATCTTCTATTCATATCCAATGGTTTAAAAAAAACAATTGGCCTACCTAGAGTTACTCTTGTATGTTCTTAAAAAAAAAATGATATGTTATTGACAGAGACTCTAGAATGGGACTTAGTCTTGTTCCTATATTATACAAAATTGGTGGGGTTTTTATTATGTATACGTACTACTGAAAGTTCATATGGCTACTGAACAGGCTTATAAATGGATGTTTGTTTACATAGCAGCAACATGTAGAAGTCCTACCTCACTCTGGACTATGAATGTAGTATTTGTATGCCCGTACAGTACTTGTTTCATGACTTTTATTTTTTAACGTTCCCTTGATGTGTTTTAGAATCTACTTTGTAACCCAAAGTATGATGGCCAAGCAGGATGATCACAAAGGAGTTCAGATAGCTGGTTAAACCAGACTTTTGACGTCTGTGCAAAGGAGTCAGGTCAGGAGTTCTGGCTTCAGCTTTACTCCTAACTAGCCATTATGATTGTGTACAAGTCATGTGTTTGGATGTCAGTTCTTCTATTTGTAAAATAAGGGAAAGCACCTGCAAGGTAAAGTGATTTGTGTAAGGTCACACAGCTAGTTGTTGGCTACTTTATATTTGCGTGGTATCTTAAACTTCAAAGAAGCATCACATCTGTTCTCAGTTCCTTATAATTCTGTGAAACAGATAAGAGAAGGTGTTATTGTTCCTTGTTGTAGAAAGCCTAGAAGTGAAGTGACCCAGTCAAGTTATACTTGTAAATCTTTATTATCATAGAAACCAGACCTTATGATATCTGTGAATATTTTTATGTGATTAGAATGTTAAAGTTTTACTTAAAATATAGAAAAGATGTTCTTAAAACCAAGGTTTCTCTTAAAGGTTCTGACTGGTGTTGCTCAGCCAGTAGCTTTCGGCCAAGGACAACAATTTTTACCAGTTCATCCACAGAATCATGGAGCATTTGTTCAGAATCCTTCAGGTATGTACTTCCTGAACTTTGTGTTTTTCAAGAGACAAATAATTGATGTTTTGTTGAATAGCTACCTTGTTGATTTTAGAAAATGACAATTTTGAGAAGGCATATGCAATATAAAGAAATTTAATCAGGCTAGATATTTTGTTCCCTTTTTGAGTCTGTTTACGTTGTTGATGTGTATTCACACTGATCCTGTTTACAACTAGAAGTGGTTAGCCAGGACTTGTAGACCATGAAAAAAGAGGGAAGGAAACCTGTTGGGTGGAAGCTGGAGAGTAGGGTAGGAATATGATATTTGTGTTGAGGTAAAATGAAATAAATGACAAACCTCAGAAATCTCAATTATTTGATATTTTGAGTTTTTGTTTTGTGGTATGTGTGTGCGATGATCCAATAAACATTGAGTACTGGGAACATCGCCTTATAAAGTTGATTCATTCATATGTCTTTATGGGCACTCAAATAATAGTTGTACACAACATGTTAAAGGAGAAGTAGAGAAAAACTGTGATTCCCTAGCCAGGTCTCCTGATAAAGGTGATTGTTACTAAGGGGTGAGGCATAACAATATTGTTATGGATGCTGTAACAATATTGGATATGAGGGCTTTAAAAATGAATTTCAGTTTAAATGTGTGAATAAATGTCAAGTATATAAATTATGGTGATTTATAAAATAACTGCAAAGTTAATGTATTGAAACCAGCCCAACCAAATTGTAGTGGTACTTGCTTTATTTCTGAATCATTAAAACAGCCATCTTCAGAAACATGCTCTAGCATGGCACTATTCAATTTACAAATTTAGAGAGTTTTCCAAAACTTCTGAAGTAACTAGGGAAGTCCTAGCCAAGCTTTAGTTTATGCATTGGTTTTTAAACTATGTCATCACAAGAAATTCATTCAATAAATTTGAAAACTTTTTGTTTTTAATTTCTAGATTGACAATTAGTATTAATTAATATTTTTTTATGTTTTTTGTTGTCACTGTAATGAAAAAGGAAGGAAAGAATTTGGGATCTAAAATCAGAAGACCAGGGTTAGATGCTCCACTCTGCTACTCTGTAGGTGGGCAGGGTGTAAGCAATTATCCTCTCTGCGGTTCAGTTTCTGACTCTGTAGACAGGATATGATAAAAGTCAGTATTTGCCTGGGAATTTTTTTAAGAAAATCTAATGAGAGTCCAGTTGGTCCTCTGTATTATTGGGTTGGTATCCATGGATTCAACCAACCTCAGATCAAAGGCCTATGGTGGTTGTATCTACTGAACATGTACAGACTTTTTTTTCTTGTCATTATTCTCTAATCAATACAGTATAACAACTATTTACATAGCATTTACATTGTATTAGGTATTATAAGTAATCTAGAGACGATCTAAAGTATACAGGAGGATATGTGTAGGTTACATGCAAATACTACACCATTTTATATAAGGCACTTGGCCATCCTCGGATTTTGGTATCCTTGGGGTCCTGGAACCAATCCCCCGTGGATACCAACAGACGACTGTGTATGCAGAAGTACTTTGTAACTTGTAAAGTGCTATATTATTGTATTTTCCTTTAGAACTCAGTTTTTCTTGTTGAGTGGAGGATTTGTTGTATTGGGGTTGGTGAGATAGTGTGCAAAATTTTCTTTTTGGTGTGAGATGATATACAAAAACTGCAAATTTTCTTTTCGCATTTACAACCTTGGGGTGTATGTGTATGTATACAGGGCATAGCAGTGTCACAGGAGATCACATCTTATTTCCCTGGGTTGGAGGTATTGAATGAGATGTTACGTATGCCTTCCTTTTTTAAATTATACTTATTCTTAAAGGGATGTGAAAAGTATTCATTATTCTCTTCAGCTTCTCTCAAGGTTTCTTCTCTAAATTGAAAGTAAAAACATCCCTTTCCTAGTATACTGATGATTTGCTGTATGCTAGCCATTGTGCTAGGATAAATTTAATAAGGTTCCTTCTTCTAAGAGCTTTATAGTGTAGCGGAATCTATTGACATTTTTTTAACAAACACTGTGTGTAGTGCCAAACACCTCAGTGCCTTACAAATATTAATTCATTAAATTGTCATAACAACCTTAGGTAGGGACAGTTATTATTACCCTTTTACAGGTAAAGGAAACTGAGGCATAGAAAAGCAACTTGATCATGTCACACAACTAAAAAATCGCATTTCTAGTTAGAATCCCAAGAGTCTAGTTTCGTAGTTCATTCTCATGACAACTAAACCTGGCTGCCTGACACACATGTGAATAGCTAGTTATGACTGAGATATACAAAGAGTAATTTTAATGAAATGTAAATGTTAAATTAGTGTGTGAAATGCTATTGTAATTGACTAACTATTGAGGTTGATTTAGTCATTCATGTATTCAGACATTTCATTTCAATAGACATTAATTAGCTATTGTGTTCAAGGCATTGTGCTAAGTGTATACAGTATGCAATGATCAAGGGCAGGGATTATGTGTATTGTGGATGCAAATTGAATTTCTGTTATTAAGAGGAATTTTTAGTGGTTTAGAACTTTTTCTAGAGGTGTAGTAAGATGCATGATAGTGACATACAAATACATTAAAATATTGTTTTTATAGTTAAAGAGTTGTGATTATTAGAATAGTGCTTAGCAATATATATAATTGGATTGATTCCCCACCAATGAGCTTAAGGAGATTATTACCCTTGTCTCATTTATTCAAATTATTGAAGCTTTAGTAAGCCTAACACCTGTTCAGCAACAGCCTGAACTACTTTGCAAGGGCAGTAATTCAGCAAAGGTGAGAGGGGCAGGTATACTCAGCCACGTGGCTCATCTCCCTGCATTAGTTCCCCTGGGTAGTCATGGGGGGAAGCGGCGGGCAGGAGTATTTCCACTTCGGCTTTGGTTGTTATTTTTCCTAGAAATCTGTGGTAAGAGATGGTACTCTACTTCATCTATACAAAACTGCTTTTCCCAATATGGTTAGAAGATGAGGAATAGAAAATTAGGAAGGTGGGAAGCTGGATCTAGAGGTGGTGTTGTACTGCACAGAAGGAGCATGAAGCTTTCTGCTTTCTGTATTCTTCTTTTCTTTGGCATGGATTTAATTAGGCAAAAGTATGTAATACTGGATTTTTTAGATAATACATATGTCCTTATAAAGTATCAGTGTTTTCAGTGTTAGTTTTCAGTGTTTGTCCTAGAATATATTTTTAAGAGGTGATGATTTGCTGCCCTAAATGAAAAGTTCATTTTAGGAGCTTTTGAGATAATGCTCTCATTCTTAACAAGATTTTGTCAAATTTATTGTTGCTTGGACATCATGAAGAAAACTTTGAAAAATGCTTAGTATAATTTGCATCTTTAAGTTCTACTTTCATTTTAAGAGTGTTATTTTTTTAAAGGAGCCCTTCCTAAGGCATATCCTGATAATCATCTCAGTCAGGTGGATGTAAATGAGTTATTTTCAAAACTGCTAAAAACAGGAATTCTCAAATTATCCCAGCCTGATTCAGCTACAACACGTAAGTATGGTTTTGTACTTCATCTACAAAAAGCTTTATTAAGTTATAAAGATGTATGATGTGATATAATGATGTAAGTTATGATAAAAGTTCTTACAATAATTGAATTCTTAGGTATAGTTTTTATTTTTGCTTTTTGGATATCAAATATAATTGGTTTATAATGAACTTTTTAAATTTTCTACAATGGAACTATTATGTTTATAGTGGTCACTTTCATTTAACTAACATTCCTGCAAATATCATGTGCAGAATTTTTACTAGTTATTCTATATTAATTTAGCTTTTTAAAATAGTTTGAATATTAACGAAATAAAATTTCATTAAGATTGACTTTTAAGAGATCAGACCAAATATCACTTATCAAAATAATTAGGTTGCTTGGCCAGTAAATGTATGATCAGAAGCACTGAGTGGATAAGATGGGGTTCTCTATATGCTTATAACAATATAGTGTTCCCCTATAAAGAATACATGGAGAATGGTGTTGAGAAATTTATGTTTCTTTTCATTGAAGAAGTAAATGAAGTTGCTGCTCAGCCTCCCCCTGAAGAGGAGGAAGATCAAAATGAAGATCAGGATGTTCCAGATCTTACCAATTTCACAATTGAAGAATTGAAACAGTATGTACTCTAATTTTCTTTCTAATTTTTTAAGATAAAAGGGACAATGACTTTAATAACAATGGACATTGTTACTAGTGCTGTTCATTTTACTCCTCTTTTAAAATTTAGGAAGCCTGATTTCCTTTTTTTTTTGGTGAGGAAGAATGGCCTTGAGCTGACAATCTATTACCAATCCTCCTCTTTTTGCTGAGGAAGCTTGGCTCTGAGCTAACACCTGTGCCTCTCCTGCTATTTTATGTGTGGGGCACCTGCCACAGCATGGCTTGATAAGTGGTGTGTAGGTCCATGCCTGGGATCCGAACTGGCAAACCCCGGGCCGCCAAAGTGGAGTGCGCGAACTTAATCACTATGCCACTGGGCTGGCCCCTGATTTCTTTTTTTTAATGTAGTGAAATACATATACATAATGTAAGCTTTAGGAAGCCTATGTTTAAATCTAAAATATGACTGCTGCACAAGTATTTAGGCCAAAAGCCCACCCCAAAATTTCTATTTTTTTATATCTGTGTTACGTACAGCAAATATAGGGAGTTAAAGTGTTGATAGGGCCGGCCCTGTGGCTTGGTGGTTAAGTGCGCGCGCTGCGATGCTGGTGGCCCGGGTTCGGATCCCGGGTGCGCATCGAGGCACCACTTCTCCGTTCATCCTGAGGCTGAGTCCCACATACAGCAACTAGAAGGATGCTACGACACACAACTATCCACTGGGGCTTTGGGGGGAAAAAATAAAATAAATAAAATCTTAAAAAAAAAAAAAAAAAAAAAAAAAAAAAAATAAAGTGTTGATAATCACTCATGTCTTATTTTTATCTTCATTTTCTCGTAATCTTCATTATTTTTCCTGTTTTGATTTTCTTATGTTTTTGAAGTTAAGAAAATGAGATTTTTGTAGTCTAGTATTAAAAAAATTTTTTTAAAAATCTATTTTCATTTTATAAGTAACGCATGTTCGTTGTGGAAAATTAGAAAATACAAATAAAGTCAAGAAAATCAAATTACCTACAGTTCCCACTTTACTGATAACCACTGTTAACATTTAATGCATATCTTTTAATAATTTTCTATTGCCTATATTACTTATATAAAAAAACATTAAAGCTGCTTTATGGATTCACTATATCCTTATGAGTACTTTATAAAAAAAAATAGAACAGCTAATGGGTTTCACTTTTTTAAAGTCAATTTTTTTGTTCAAAGTAATACTTTCACATAGTTAAAGCTCTCTAATGAAAGGCTTATAATAAAAGATGGCATCCTTTTCTCTTAGTACTATTCCTCACCCAGAGGCAAAGATTTTTTTAACTCTTTTAACTATGGTTCCTTGGATTTACTTCTCTATTAAAAGATACATATTTTTCTGATTTATCATATGTCTTGATTTATCACATTTAGACAATCTCTTGACTTCCTGATAGTGAAGGTTTAGCTAGCTTTTTTACTATTCTACCAACTCCCTCATACAGTTATAAAACCATTTTTCATTAAATCGTTATTCAGTATTAATGTTATGACTCTAAATATTTATTTGTTTGCTGGCATACAAAGTATTAGTGTACTGTGCTTTGCTTTATTCTACTATTAAAAAAATTTTTCTTGGAGTTAATAACTGCCCTATTTGTTCATTTACTTGGTCTGTGTACCTATTTCTTTCCAAATAGGAAGCCCAGAATTTTAAAAACTGATTATTGCTGACCTCAGTTTCTCATTAGTCTTTTAATGTTTCTTTTTAGTTATCTGTACTATTATTATTTCTTCTGTACCTCTTTCGCTGTGTTTTAGACCAGTGTGGGGCAGTTGAGTTATTCAGAACTCCAAAGATCTGGAGAGGTGAAATCTAATTGTTCTGCCATATCCACCTGCCATGTCCATCTTGATACTGACCCTAATCTAAGAACAGGCCAACTATTGCCTTATTAATTAGCAGATGGTCATTCCATTTTTAGCTAGAAGGAAGTAAGTAACTGAGTCAGGCCTGTCAATAAGAGGAGATAGACTCCATGTTCCAAAATTCACTGAAGTTAAGGTAAAGAGAGTCAGTGACATACTGTTGGAGAATAACATTGATCTTTGGGTATTAACTGTTTCAGCCAACTTTTGGCTGAACCATTATTTTGTCACATAATAATGGCTTTACCATTACTAAAATATGGAAAACTGAAATATTTGTAACTGCCTTTTTTTTAAAGGCCCTTAAGCCACGTTACCAAAACTAAAGATTATTTGTGTGTTTTTCAAAATAGACGTTATGATAGTGTTATAAATCGACTGTACACTGGTATTCAGTGTTACTCTTGTGGAATGAGGTTTACAACATCACAGACAGATGTATACGCAGATCACTTGGATTGGCATTATCGGCAAAATAGAACTGAAAAAGATGTTAGCAGAAAAGTCACTCATAGACGTTGGTACTACAGTTTAACAGTAAGTAATCCATATGCCTCTGAACTATCTTTTAACCTTTAAATTATATCATTCTAAAAGTATATCAGTTTAAATTATTGCTGAGAGCTAACTTGGGAATTTTCTGAATAAAATTTGACCCCTAGAATATAAAAGCTTTTTTAAATAAAAGAAATTTTAAGAGTATGTATTTGCTTTTTGAGATTAGAGTAGGACACAAAGTTTTTCTACGTCTAAAATTCCAAGTTTCTGTGACTTAATTTGTTTTTTTTTGGTAAAAAATTTGTACATGGAATTTATCAGGTAATGGAAAATTAACATTAAGATCTTAATTGTTCATTAGTTGCTTTATGTTGTCTATTATGGGGTTCAAAGAGAAGCTATAATTTTAAATAATAAATATTAAAGCATATTGTAGAAGAATGTACCCTTATCTTTAAATGGCATTCTATTGAAGATATGCCTTAAAATTTAGAAACAAATGAAAATATTTTTCCTAAATCAACTCCTTTTAAGGACTGGATAGAATTTGAGGAAATAGCTGATCTAGAAGAACGTGCAAAGAGCCAGTTTTTTGAAAAGGTGCATGAAGAAGTTGTGCTCAAAACTCAGGAGGCTGCTAAAGAAAAGGAGTTCCAAAGTGTACCTGCTGGGCCAGCTGGAGCAGTTGAGGTAAGAGAAGAATATTAAATTTTCTGCCTCTGGTCATGCTCCTCACTTCCTTTAAGTAAATAATCATCAATATATCACTTTATTTACATCCTTTTTTTAGTGATTTTAAGATTTCTTGTAAGCTTTACTCTTCAAATTTACTCTTATGATCTCGCTTTGGGTTTCATAACCACTGTAGATACATAATATCAGTGACCAGCAGCAGTGAACCACTAACTGTTTTTGTGTGGAAGAATGTAAAATCCTTAGAACTTATTTTGTATCTGTATTATATATTGAACATTGTTAAAACTTTCAGAAAACACTTAGATTCCTTCCTCTACTTACCAAAATGTTTATATATTTTTATTTAGTGGGATTAGATGTGTTCTATTATGTAAATTTCATTTATATGATTCTATTTTAGAGTTGTGAAATCTGTCAAGAACAATTTGAACAATATTGGGATGAGGAGGAGGAGGAATGGCATTTAAAAAATGCGATTAGAGTGGATGGAAAGGTAATTTTCATTTCTTTATTACGGAAGTGTTAAGATTAGTGTTTTTGGTAGGGATAGCTCACGACTTAAGAAGAAAAATGTTAATTGTTTTTTGGTTTTAATAAAAAAGGTATTTCTAAGGTATTGGACTTCAGAGTCATAGTTTTTGAGTTGGAAGAGATCTTAGCAGTCATCTGGTTCTATACTCATTTTATATAAGAGGTTGCATAACTAGTTAATGATAAACCCAGGACTAGGTCTTCTGAATCTAGTCAGTCTTCTGCCTAAAACCACACTAGTTTGATTCTGAATTTATAATTCATCATCAAAATTACTGTCTTGAAAACATACCGTGTTATCTACTTAAATGTATAAAGCAAGTTTAAAGAGAAATGAGGATGAAAATTTTGTTTGTGGTGTGACCAAATGATTTTTCTTGCCTGTCTAAAGATAGCTGTCTTCTGGTTTAAATTAAAAAAGAAAATCTTATCAGAATAGCCATTAGGAATGAATATGCATGTGAATACATACTATTTTTTTTTTTGCTTTAGATTTATCATCCATCATGTTATGAAGATTATCAAAATGTAAGTTCTTTTTGGTTAGTGTTTCTCATTTACATTACTAAATTGTTTTTTAATTTTTTTACATCAGAGAAATAGTTTTAATCTTATTGAGCTGTTTTTATGTTTTGATGTAGCATTTAGATTGTTCACTAAATATTGGTGCTCAAATGATAGAATCTGATTTAAATTTTAAAATTTCTTTATCACTTGTACTCTATTCACTTGAATCTTGATGATGTCTTTTACTAGAACGCTAGGCCTAGAGAAATGTGAGGGAAACTAAAGAAGGATAATGATGAGAATAGGTTTCTTGAGTTAACGGGTTAGTATTTACTGCTTTTTTTTCTTACATACTCCACTCAACAATTTAATATAGGAATAATTTTTAAATGATCACACATGAAATCTAAAAAAGACATCAGTCTGTTAACTTGAGAATTTCAAATTTTCATATTCGTAAAGTGACCATTTTTTTAAACCAAACAATGGAACATATGGACTTTCAAAGAATATTTGTTCCACTGGGTTCAAGAGGCAGTTTGGAAGATATATTTATAGTCATCAAAAGACTAGACTTTCTAGGATGTTTTGATGGTTTGTGGGGATTTCAAAAAATCCTCAAGAGTATGTGCAATTAGGAGTCACAAAAATCCTACCATCTATGTGGGGTTAAATATAGAAGCACGTCTAAGCAACTTGTTTTGGCCTTACATCAGTTACTGCTTTTCTTTGTTCAGCTCATTGCTGAGTACATATTAAATGCTCGATATACATTTTATTATTTGTCTGCCTTTATGGCATGTTTTGTGGGAAAGCAGGTATTTCAGTTACATTCGTTATATGTATGTTTCTTCACGCACACAAAGGTCTTACAGAACTAAATGTCATTTAATGCGATACTTTTGGACTTGAATCAGTACTTATAGGGCTTTTCATTTTGTAGACGTCTTCATTTGATTGTACACCATCTCCCAGCAAGACACCAGTTGAAAACCCCTTGAACATTATGTTGAACATTGTCAAAAACGAATTGCAGGAACCCTGTGAAAGTCCCAAAGTTAAGGAAGAACAAATTGATACTCCACCAGCTTGTACAGAGGAAAGCATAGCAACACCCACTGAAATTAAAACAGAAAATGATACAGTTGAGTCAGTTTAAATAAAATGAGAAAGGTATGTTTTTCTTTTTTAAAAAAGCTGCTGTTGGATCTAGGTGAAGAATTTTTTATGTATATATAGACATATATCTATATAAATTGTCTAGCTGAGGCAGGGCCTTCAGCTATCATTTGGTTAATAAATACATTTTAGTATTTGCATTTCCTACTGCCTGCACAGTTTCAGGTGCTTGTTGTGTGAAAGTTCTGTAGATGTGTGCAAATTTAACAAAATGAAATTGTATGTGTAAAAATGTACGATTTTCACTTGCAAAACTGTAAATTATAAATAAAAAATATTTTTGCTATCCATGGAGTGTAATATTTATGCACACCATCAAATAAAGACAGTGTTTCTGTACTTTTTATTGGGTGAAAATGGCAACTTCAACATGATTTTTTTTCTAGTAGCTTCCCATGATCAAAGAAGCAAAGTCTGAAGTTTTATCCTTCAAAAGGGGGTTGTGAGAGCACTGCAGGACTTTTCTCAAATAGAAAAGCCAGATTTGAAAAATTTTTAAAAACGAAATAGAACATATTTGCATATATATATATCTCTCCAGCTATAGAGAACCATCCAGATGTCCATTTTTGAAAAGTATCTAATGAAGCAACTTTTATTCTTGAACTTGGACACTGATGTCATCAAACGATTAACAAATATATTTAAGTACTAAATGTGATTTTTTTTTTTAAATGACATTTTTCAAATTGTCAAATGATTTAATGCAGATGAACATATTTCTATTTTAAGTTACAGGGGAATCTGTAAGAATGTTCATTTGAAACATGGTTAACTTTTTTCCTTTGTTAGTTTTGACTGAATTAGATGGATACCATGAGATGTTAATATTCATACATGTAATAAATAGAATGATGAAGAAACTTCCAGTTTGTATCTCGTTATTTCTTGAATGGCTTTAGAATGTGACTTTTTTTTCTTATGTCTGTCTTTCATCATTGCTCTTTAAAACATGAACGGGGCACCTGCTATGAGCCAGGCATTCTGAGATGCAAGATTAACCATTCCTGCAATCTATTAGAGACAGGCATGTAAAATAATGAAAGTCATAGTTTGTTGAGCACCTACTTTGTGCTAGGCATTGGCACTCTTTTTACATTTATTTTCTTTGGTACTTACAAATAATCCTACATAGTAGATGGTATCCCCAGTTTACAGATGAAACTGAATCACACACTTAAAAAGTTGTATATCAAGAATGTGAACCTAGCTTTGCTTCATCTTATACTATTTCTGCAATTAAAAAAAAATACCCTAATATAATGCTAGGATAGAAACAGGCACATCAAACTACCTGGAGGTGGCTTAAGACAGACTTGATAGAGGTGGTCATATTTGAGTCTGTCTTGGAAGATAACTAGAAGTGAAGTCCATGTTGGTGGGAAGGGTCTATGGAGAATGAACAACAAATATAAAGGCTTGAAAACACTTCATGTGTATTCAAAATTAAATTTTATATGGTTAAAACCCAGTAACTTTGAATAGGTGGTTATGAAGAGTCTTCTTGGTCATGCTAAAGAATTTGTTCTACACCAATGACCATGGGAGCCACTAGAAATTTTAAACAGAAGTGACACCCTATCTGCATCTGATTTTTTTTTTTAAGAATTAACTGAATAGAGATTATCAAATGCAACAGAGAGGTCCAGTAAGAAAACTGGTAAGTGTCCACATGTGTAATAGCTGAACTTGTGAAGAACACTGTCACGGAAGAAATGCTGGGGTCTGAATCCAAAAATGTAGGCAAAATTTCCTGTTGTGCCTTCTTCTAGGGAGACCATCCATAGCTTTTATCATACACCTAAAAGTATGTTACAATCAAAAGGAAGGTGGGCCAGCCCCTGTGGCCTAATAGTTAAGTTCAGCGTGCTTTGCTTCTGCAGTCCAGGTTTGGTTCCCGGGCACGGACCCACACCACTCATCTGTCAGTGGCCATGCTGTGGCAGCAGCTCACATACCAAAAAAAGGAAGATTAGTAGCAGATGTTAGCTCAGAGTGAATCTTCCTCAGCCAAAAAACAAAAAAGTAAAAGGGGCAGGGGTGCCAGCCCGGTGGTGTGGAGGTTAAGTTTGCACACTCTGCTTCAGTGGCCCAGGGTTCGCGGGTTTGGATCCTGGGCACGGACCTACACCACTCATCAAGCTACGCTGTGGCAGCAACCCACATACAAAAAATACAGGAAGACTGCCACAGATGTTAGCTCAGGGCCAATCTTCCTCAAACAAAAAGAGGAGGATTGGCAACGGATGTTAGCTCAGGGCCAATCTTCCTCACCAAAAAAAAAAAAAAAAAAAAAGAAAAAAAAAGAAAAAGGCAGGCAACATTCAAACCTGCAAGTATATCAAGCATATCCACATAGAGGGAGAGAGTGAAGGACAACTCCCTGGGGAACAAACATTTAAAGACTTGTAGGTGAGAAGGAAGCACTATTGAAGAAGTAAAATAGGAAAACAGCAATAGGGAAAAAAGTTTCCAAGGATGGGTAGTCAACAAAGTCAAGGAAACGTGGAAAGATTGGAAATACTTGCTAACTATTGACTTATGACGAGTTGAGTAAGGTGGCCAATGGCAACTGCAATGGGTTGGGTGGGTGAGAGGTGACAAAATACTAGGTTACTCTGTTACGGGATTTAACTGGAGAGATTAGATTGTAGTTAGAATGAGACAAATAGGACAGACATTAGCATGTATGTTAAAAGGACCTCACTAGAGCGACAGGTTGAAGATAGAGATGATTGACAGGTCAGTCTCAGAGCTGGAACGAGATCAATAGCACAAGAGGAATTAGCTTTGGAATGGAAAAGGGACAGTACTTTCTCTGAGATGGTCACAGGTATTTAGTTGGAATTGAGAGTTCAATTCCTAATTTTTCTTTGAGGTAGGAGGCTGGATGTGGGATAGTGATTTAGATGAGTGTGTCCAAATTTGGCTGTGCATTAGAATCACAGTGAATGTTAAGAACAGACTGCTTATCTCTGGAAAGTCTCATTTAGTAGATTCTCATTCAAGGACACCTCTAATAATTAGGAAGCTCCATAGTTGATTCTAATGAACAGTGAGATCTGATAACTGATCTAGAAATCAGCAACACTGAATTTTAGCCCCAAAAGATAGAAAAGTAATAGTCAACACACACAATGTATTACACTGGAAAGTGCAGCAAGGAAGGTTGAAGGAAGCCTCAGGGAAGATGGAACATTGTCCTTTGAATTGAGTTGAAGTTTGTGAAAACCAATAAAAGGAACATTGTGTGATATATTTCCTAAATCTAGAAATTTCATTGTTTATACCCTCTTTACAATGTCCTGAGTGCCACATAATTTACCTAATTAAAACTTCTAACTTCCATGTTCTGGAAAATACTACAAAGTAATCTGTTATTCGGCTAAAAACGAAATAAGCTTTGAGGAGAAAAATAAGGACCTAATTATATACTAAAAATTTACAGGTTCTCATGTAACAGCTTAACCTAAAATAGAGAATTCTAGATTCTAGTGATATTTTCCTGGCTTTCTTTACAGCCTATTTAGGACCTAATAAATGCTTTCAGAGGTTTATACAAAATATTCAGGAAAATATAAGGAAGCATCTATGTCCACAAATAGAAAGATTAGCTGACTAAAGAGGAGGTACTATGGAGGTAGAAATGGAAAATCAGGCTATTATCAAGAACTAGCCCTGAACTTCCGTAGGAGTGGGAAGTTTTCTCCTAACTATATGGGGTCAGCTCCCTGAAATAATGGACACTGTTGGGCAGGTAGGGAAGAGCAAGTTAAAGAGCCAAAAAGCACCTGGGGGGTGCCCTAGTGAGGGTGTGGAGGTGCACCCCAAAGGAAGATCAAGAATGCCTGGGAAGCATGAGAAGTAGGTACATAGGCAGAAAGGAGTAGATACGATTACCAAAACCCACTTAATTCAATTTTTGCCCTGGAGTTGGCCCTCCTCCCTCCTCTGAAACTAGATGCAAAGACCTGATTTATAAAGGATTAAGGGGACATCCTGATTTATCACCCCACGTTGGAACAACTGAGGTAGAGGTAGAGGACTAGCCATTTTTACTAATTGGGACCATAAGCTTCCTACTCACAAAGAGTTCCAATTCTCTGGAATGCTGAGATGCCCACACACTTGTGTGTGTTCTGAAACTTGTTTCACTTGTCTCCCTTCATAGTCAGTCCCTCACTTACCTTGAAATCCTGTGCAATCTGGTTTTTACATCTTGACTATTTCATTACAATCGCTCTCCTCAGTATTATCAATGACTCCTTGCCAAAACCAGCGTGCTTTCCTTAGCCTCTTAATCTCTCCTGGCCCATGTACTCCTTTTATCTTTTTTTTTTTGTGAGGAAGATCAGCCCTGAGCTAACATCTGATGCTGATCCTCCTCTTTTTTTGCCAAGGAAGATTGGTCCTGCGCTAACACCTGTGCCCATGTTCCTCTACTTTATATGGGACACCGCCACAGCATGGCTTGACAAGCAGTGTATCAGCGTGCACCTGGGATCCGAACCCGCGAATCCTGGACCGCCGCAGCTGAGCGCACGCACTTAACCGCTTAAGCCACTGGGCCGGCCCCCCACGTACTCCTTCTTAAAAGTATCTAATTTTACTTTACATAACAGTGCATGTTTTCTTGTGCTTCTGTGTTTTTAGGAAGAATTAAAAACATTTAAAAATCAAATACAAGAAGTACAGAAAATAAAGTCTCCTTTTGCATCCTCTTTCTTGTTCTATAAAGTAACCGCTGAATTAAAAATTTGGTATAGATCCTGCTCAAACTTTGAAAAAAATACTTTTACAAAGTAATTTTTAAAAATTAAATGAGATCACATATGTATTGTTTTGCCTCTTTTTTTCATTTACTATATCTTACCAACTCTTTTCATGTTGATTAATACAAGCAGATCTGCATTTCTACCACTGAGTAATATTTCATATTATGAATGTAGCATAATTTAGCCATTCTTTCATTGATGGATATTCAAGTTTCTAATTATCCAGTAATTTCAGTGTTGCAATGACTATCCTAGTACATACATCTGAGCAAGTTATTTTGAAGATTTTACAACTGGATAGTTGCTGGTTCAAGGGTAACATATATTTATTTTGACAGATATTGCCAAATTGTCCTTTATGGGTCACACCAAATTAGTCTTTCACCAGCAGTGTTTTCAGAGTGCTTTGTTTAGCCATCCTCTTCCAACACTCATTATCTATTATCTTTTAGTTTTTATCATTGTGATGTGAAACAGCAGTCTTGATGAGTTAGAGTATCCCTTGTTGATTTGCTTTTGGCATTTTTATCACGTTTTTTGCTGATTAATTTTTCTATTGTCACTCTTTCTCACCGACTTAAATTTTTAGAAAATAATAAACATTAGGTCTTTCTCTGGTCTCAATCTCCTGGTAACATATCTTCTAGCTTTTTAAATGTTTATCTAGTAAATTTTTTTCTCTGTGGCCTCTAGGGCTTGTCTTTCTTATTAGGAAGGCCTTCCTAGGGTTTATAAAACAAATTTTCTGTATGTTCTTTGTATTTATGTTACTATCTTTAATTCTTCTGAAATTTTTACATATGAAAATACTGAAGAGCCTACGTTTCTCTATTTGAAATGCCACCACTATAATAAACATATACGTGGCGTTATTTCTGGCTTCTAGTTTGTTCCACTAATCTATTTGTCTAGCTCTGTTCCAATACCATCCTCTTTGAAATATTCTAGCTTTATAGTTCTGAAATGTATTTGGGTAAGTCCTCATTCTTTTTTCAAAAATGTTTTGGGGTTCATCTTGCACATTTATTCTTCCAGATAAACTTCAAAATCATCTTGCCAATTTCCACTAAAAATTACATTAGAATTTTTACTTGAAATGCAACAAATTTTTATAGTCTGTGGAGAATCATATTTTTATAACACTGAGCCTACTCATGTACGGGCAGAGCACGTCCTTCCACTTATTCGGATCTTCAGTAACATCCATTAATGAGGTTTTATGGTTTTTTTCATGTCAGTTTTACTCATTTCTTTTAGGTTTATTTTCACCTATCAAGAATTCACCTAGAATATTTCACCATTATTGCTAATGTGAATGAGATCTTCCAAAAATTGATTACTTCTAGTTTATAGGAAATCTTAATTGTGTGTTGCTCTGACAGCTTACCATCTTACTGAACTCTTTATTCTAATATTTAATATTTTACAGTTGTCTTAGATTTTCCAGGTAAAAAATGCTATCATTTGTCTTAATTTCCTTCTTTCCAGTTTCATACCTTATTTATCTTGCTTATTATTATTACAATGGGTCCAAAATTCTCAGAACAATGCTGAATTATAGGAATGATAGCAGATAACCTGAACCATGACATTAAGTGTGCTATTTATTTCTGGTTGATACCTTTCATCCAGTTAAACAAACTTCCTTTTATTACTTGCTGAATATGAATTTTATTTTCTTCTTTTTTTTTTGTGAGGAAGATCACCCCTGAGCTAACACCTTACGCCAATCCTCTTTTTGCCGAGGAAGACTGGCCCTGGGCTAACATCTGTGCCCATCTTCCTCTACTTTATATGGGACGCCAACACGGCGTGGCTTGATGAGCAGTGCATTGGTCCGTGCCCGGAATCCGAACCTACGAACCCCAGGCCGCTGAAGCAGAGCATGTGCACTTAACCACTACGTCACGGAGCCGGCCCCTATTTTCTTCTTTTTGAATCGGTAACAGATGCTAATTTTTCAAGTACTTTTTTAGTATCAATTAAGATCATACAGTTTTTTCCCTTTATCTATTAACACAGGCCATTTTCATTACTGTATTGTCTAATGTTGCCCCATCCTTGTACTGGCAGGATAAATCCAACTTGGTTATCACATTATTCTCTAAACTCACTGCTGGCTTCATAGTTTCTTTAGGATTTTTTCATGTATATTCATAAGTAAGAATGTGCTATGAGTTTTTTTTCACTATCCTTGTTTAGATTCTGTTAGTGTTATGCTACCTTCATAGATGTAAAGTACTCCAGTCTTCTCTATGCTTTGTTCCTGGTGGCTTTTGTCATGGATACATATGGCATTCTTTTATGATAATCAGTTTATTAAGGTTTCCTAACTCTCGAAGCCAATCTTTTGAAATTTATACTTTCCTAGAAAATTGTGCAAGTCAATTTTCAAGATTATTAGTATAAGTTTACACTAAATAATTCACTTTTGATTTTCAAAGTCCCTCATATCTGCAATGTTTTGTTTCCTCTCCTTTTCTTCCTCAGATTTGCTATCTATTTATTGTTCTTTTCAAACATCCAACTATTATTATGATTGATTTTCTTTTCTATTTCATTAATTTGTTTTTTTTTTTTTGTGAGGAGGACTAGCCCTGAGCTAACATCTGATGCCAATCCTCCCCTTTTTTTCTTGAGGAAG